>NW_007377476.1:312474-477421 GCF_000475195.1 Diaphorina citri | reverse complement strand
CTCTCTCTCTCTCTCTCTCTCTCTCTCTCTCTCTCTCTCTCTCTCTCTCTCTCTCTCTCTCTCTCTCTCTCCTGTGAAGCTGAGAGATGACTCCGAAAGAAATTTGTAAATTTGTTACTCTTGAGGAAAAAAAAAGAAAAAAAAAAATCGGCGTAAAAATGAAATATTTTTGAATCATTGCTGCCGACCCCTTCCTTCTCTTTCTTCTTCCTATTTCTCTCTCACACATACACATGTCTCTTTTTCCACGTTTTTTTTTTTTAGAACTACCTATCCGTCCTTCTGTCGTTTGCATTTTTCTGTCGTAAATTTTGCTGCCGCTTAGCGTTTAAATTTCCGTAAATTTGTTACTCTTGAGGAAAAAAAAAAAAGAAAAAAAAAATCGGCGTAAAAATGAAATATTTTTGAATCATTGCTGCCGACCCCTTCCCTTCTCTTTCTTCTTCCTATTTCTCTCTCACACATACACATGTCTCTTTTTCCACGTTTTTTTTAGAACTACCTATCCGTCCTTCTGTCGTTTGCATTTTTCTGTCGTAAATTTCGCTGCCGCTTAGCGTTTAAATTTCATCTTTTTTTAATTGTTGTTGGTTTTCATATATTTTAACTCTGTCCCACAGAGCTCTTTCTCTAGCACACACACTAAATGGACTGTCTCTCTCGTGCTCTTAATTTTCTTTTCTTTCTTCACTTTTAATTCTTTCTCTTTTACTTTCTCAAACGCTATTAAGAATATGAAGTGTCACCAAGTGAAGATGTTTTCATATTGCTTCCTCTAATTCTACTAGTCTGTTCTTGACTGGAAGTAAAACCAGCATTTCCCTCATTTTCATTGGTTAGTAGTTTTTACCCTTGGGGATGCAATTTAATAAAGAAGCATGGACATGGACATGCTAAGGTTACATAATACTTAGTGATAGCTTTAAATATCCTAATTGGTCCTGTAGAGTGCATAGTAAAGTACAACTATAATATCAAAAACCCATGAAAGAGTCCAATAAAAAACTTTTCAGTTCCCATTTTCAGTTGAAAAATCTTCTGATGGAATAAGCAAGGGATTGCATTCCTCTTTATCAATAGGTTTGTTTCTATTACTAGGGAAAACCACGTGCTTGGTTAGAAGTAATCTACCTTGGGAAGAAAACTAACTTTCTTTCCCATTTTCAGTTGAAAAATCTTCTGATGGAATAAGCAAGGGATTGCATTCCTCTTTATCAATAGGTTTGTTTCTATTACTAGGGAAAACAACGTGCTTGGTTAGAAGTAATCTATCTTGGGAAAAAACTAACTTTCTTTTAATACATTCTATAAAATCTTTCCACGAAGCACTAACTGTTTGAACTTTTTGGTATTTGAAGATATTTTTCTGAGAAAATTTCAGTTACATCTTGACAAGTAAAGTAATCTTTGCTATACGGTTTGGGACGCTCTTGTTTCCTATTTTGTTTGCTTTTCCTTCTCATGAATGTGGTGTTTGATTCTCAGAACCAATACCTTATTCTCTGTATATATTTTCTGTTTTATTTTGCTTACTGCTCACATTTACTTTTTAATATTTGCTCACATTGCCATTGGTTGGAAAGAGTTCGAGGTGCTTAGGGTATTTTATTAGGTTTCGTACAGTGTTCTCAAATAAAGTCAGTACTTAGGTATACGCGTAGGTTTAAATTCAGTAACTATTTTTCCTACTACCTATTTGTATTGTTCAAAATAGGAAAGAGTTCGAGGTGCTTAGGGTATTTTATTAGGTTTCGTACAGTGTTCTCAAATAAAGTCAGTACTTAGGTATACGCGTAGGTTTTAATTCAGTAACTATTTTTCCTACTACCTATTTGTATTGTTCAAAATGAGAAAATATGTTGAATATTTGGCAATAAGGGTATTTTTGTCTACGGTAATCTCTATCTGACAGTTAACCCTATGTAGGTAGGTATGTAGCTTTTTCTTGCAAAGGTTACCTACGACCGACGTGGGGTTTCTCCCAATCCGTGATACAACTGCTTTTTCTAGATTTTTCCATAGCTCTAGAGGGGATTTAGAGACATGGATTAAACTCAGAGAAATATTTCATTCCATGGTGCAGAAGAGTTATTTAACCTTTTTATGGAACATCCTCGGGCACCATAGCCATAGAGAATAGCCGAAGTTTTCAATGATATAAAAAATACAACAATTTTTTGGGCAATAAGGGTATTTTTGTCTACGGTAATCTCTATCTGACAGTTAACCCTATGTAGGTAGGTATGTAGCTTTTTCTTGCAAAGGTTATTTACCTATGATCGACGTGGGGTTTCTCCCAATCCATGATACAACTGCTTTTTCTAGATTTTTCCATAGCTCTAGAGGGGATTTAGAGACATGGATTAAACTCAGAGAACATATTTCATTCCATGGTGCAGAAGAGTTATTTAACCTTTTTATGGAACATCCTCGGGCACCATAGCCACAGAGAATAGCCGAAGTTTTCAATGATATAAAAAATACAACAATTTTTTTCTTTGTGCAAACAATTGCTTTTTGGAAAACAAGTAATTAATTAGATTGAAGTTATTTCCAACAACAGTTTAACGTTTAGCACAAACGGAAAGAGGAGGAAGAAGGAAGGAGATGAAGAAGGAGGAATAGAAGTTAGAGGAAACGGGTTAGTTTAAGTGGAAAAATATTTTTAGTGGATGTTCCATTTTTACTGATATCCTTGTGCCTAATTAGATTGAAGTTATTTCCAACAACAGTTTAACGTTTAGCACAAACGGAAAGAGGAGGAAGAAGGAAGGAGATGAAGAAGGAGGAGTAGAAGTTAGAGGAAAGGGGTTAGTTTAAGTGGAAAAATATTTTTCGTGGATGTTCCATTTTTACTGTTATCCTTGTGCTATTTTCTGAGTGCCAGTGTTAGTGGATGTGCCCATTTTACCACTAGGTATTAAAACTAATATGGTATCAGTGTTGGTGGGTGTGCCAATTTTACCAATATCATCGACTCTCTCATAGCTACGTATGGTATGAATCTACGTTCTACGTGTGTTTTATTTTAACCAAATTGGAATCAATTTAAAACTGCGAGTATTCGCTGACATTTTCTTTCGTTCCCAATCTACCATCTGCTCTGCACATTAGCTAGTCACTTCTTGTGGAAAGAGACAGCTAGAATTTCTAGCAGATGAAATTGAGGTCAGAAGGAGGAAGAGCATTTTCTTTCGTTCCCAATCTACCATCTGCTCTGCACATTAGCTAGTCACTTCTTGTGGAAAGAGACAGCTAGAATTTCTAGCAGATAAAATTGAGGTCAGAAGGAGGAAGAGGAGGAGGGAGGCGATAGAGGAAGGAAAAATATCAGTGAAGCATCTACGGGTAGGGAGTCTATTTCATCTCTCGAAACTCCAGTTCTTCAAAGTTTTGCTGATAAAAAGAATAGAATAAAATAAAATAAACGGGACTTTTTTGTCTCAAAGTAGGCAAAATCTTCTTCTTCCTAGCATTTTCCTATTTAAATAGGGTCGGCATCTTCCTAGCCTTTTCCTATTTAAATAGGGTTGGCGTCAGCCTAGCATTTTCCTATTTAAATACAGTCGGTATCTTCCTAGCCTTTTCCTATTTAAATAGGGTTGGCGTCATCCTAGCATTTTCCTATTTAAATAGGGTCGGCGTCAAGGTAGGCAATAACAATAATTCCAGAAGGTACTCGTGAATTAATAAGACTCTTTACATTGCCTCTAGAGAATGTCTTGGTATGTTTTCAATCCGCCACTGCTACGGGGAAAATGCTACGTTTTCTAAAGAGGAGGTTTTATGTTGGGGATAGAAAAGGATAACATACAAAATGGAAATTTATATTTCATTGAACACTATGGAAATGTAGATGCTGGTACCCGCTTTGCTTTACAAAACTATATGTAAAACTGGGTACCATGGTAAAAACAAATCTGTTTTGTGTATAAAATAAATAGCAAAGAAGGGAAAAATAGTAAACGCAAATTACATATTAAAAAGAAAAAAACATTAATTAAAATTGGTAGGTACAAGAAATCAGATTACAAATAATGTGGAACAGGTTTACAGAAATATCTCGACGAAAAAACGACCTAGTTGAATATGACACAATAAAGATGGACATCAATATTTGAAAAGTGAAATAGGAAAAAATCCCTTTTCTCTGAAAATCGGGACCTTTTGAAGTTTGCTATTGTTTACTTGTCTCAGTGAAAAAAGCTGTTTCGGAACATAGGAAGAGTAGAATTATAAGAAGGATATCCTCGACTAACAATGTCTGAGATGTTCTATACATGTTGCTGGTGTGTTGTGTGAAAATGAAAAAAAAAATATCAAATGAGTCCCTCTTTCCTAATTTTCATTTTTGTCTCAATCCCTTCTTTAGGTACGTCCCGTCTTTTGGTTCCCTTTGAAGAGGATTTAGAAACAAAGGCGAAAGGAATACAGGGTGATGTTATTTCAGGGTGAGAATCCCTTCTTTGGACGAAAGAAGCTAAAATTAAAAAAAGAGGGGAAAGGTTATAATGGTAAAATTATTGTTAATTCAGGCAAATCAGTAGACATAGACATTGTCTATTTACTATTAGACAAACCACTATATTTTATAGCACATTGCATAACTAAAATAATTTCACGGCGCGCATACAAATTTATCAAAATCTTACATTGAAATTTATGCTAGTTGGAAAGTGAATGACTGGGGCAGAGGAAGAAGTGCGAAATGCGAAGCCCATCGTGGAATAGGCCACAAGTCCTTATAGGAATGGTTATATGGGTAATTTTACGAGTTTAATTATCGAATAATGTTGCTTTTTTTCCTACAACCCTGTATATTAAAACAAGCTAAACTTTTCAACTTGTGAAGCTATTTTCTATGGCATACTACCTCTACCTTTATTCTTCTTCGTCTTCTATAATATGTTCTCTCTCTCTCTTCTCCCTTATTGTTTGCTCCTTAGAGACAGAGAGAGAGCACAAGAAAATAAGATTTCGAATCTCGAGAACGGAAACTTTTTCAGAGTACGAGAAGAAAATCATAAGAGTACCTAGGAGGTAACTATTTTTTGTACTTACCTTCTGTTCCATTTTTCTATCTCTCTTCTCTACATTTTACTAGCTCTCATTTTCTTCGTTTTCATCTCTCTCTCTCTCCCTCTCTTTCACTGTCCTTCAGACTTTAATACCTACCTTAGTCTAAGCTTTTTGAGTTGATTCACCTCATCGATCGACGGCTGGTCGATTATGTTTGGACACACCCTTAGGTCGCTGGTTTTGTGGACGGTTTAGTCGCCATTGATCGATGGTCGGTCGACTATGTGTGGACACACCTTAAGATCTATGGGACTTACATGGACTGCATAGATGTTGACCGACTGGAGCCATCATACGGCTGAGCAGATCTTTCTCTCTCCTGGGCAGCATGGATTTCTCTCTCCACGCGTTCAGCCTGTCTCTCCGCCCGTTCTGCTTTGTACTGCGCTCTCTGAGCTATGTGAATCTGCTCCGCCCGCGCTGCTGCCTCGGCAAATTCCTGGGAAGAAAGAATGGGATTGAATTTATACATACTTTATTTAAGATGTTTGATAGATGGTAAATTCCTGGGAAGAAAGAATGGAATCGATTATATACGTATTTTATTTAAGAGGTTTGATAGAGGGAGCTGTAGAGCGGACTGGAAAAGACTGACACGAAATACCGACCCCGTTTGAACGGGAGAAGGTTAAAGAAGAAGGTAGAGGGAGTTGTAATATCGGAGTAATCGGAGGCCTTATCATCCCCAAATCGAAGAAGGGAGGAGGATTGGATAACGGAAAACTAGCCATTGCCGTTCCGAAAACGAACCAAGGTTGAATGGTAGAGATTGCCCTAGGCAATAAATTTGCCCTTTGGTTGTAAGTTCTTGTATTCGTGTACATTGACTCAGGATAAATTTCGCCCCGGGCGGGACTTTAACCCGCGTTCTAGCGCTTGCAAGGCAGGCGCGCTACCCTACAGGCCCTACAGGCCAACGAGGCTGGCGTTTTCATGTGAGGTTGTAAAGTATATACTATTACTTACCTTCATTTGTAAAGTACTATTACTTACTTCATTTGTAAAGTACTATTATTTACTTCATTACTTACCTTCTTTTCCTTTTTCTCCTCGTCCGTCTGTCCACGACTACTGCTGGCCCCTGGTGGGGGGTACGAGAACCAAAACTGGTGAGCCAGCTTGGGCGAAGGAGGACAGGAAGGGTCTAGTAGTTCCGGCCGAGGCTTGTACTACTGCTCTGTTCCCTGGTGAGGAGGGGACTTTTCGGTGACATAGTGCGATGAGATTGGGTGAGTGGTTGGAATTCTGGAATAAGGAAATGAATTGGCGTGGATTATTATTATTATCATACTACTTCATTATAATCACACCAAATTTTAACAATAATATAAAACCCAACTGATAATTATGTATTAGGAAAACCGGGAATGAAATTTTGTATGGTCGCCGTGAAACTCTATTAGTTATGCAATGTGCTATGAAGGGAATTATGCAAACTTTTCTCTTATCCAGTTTTTTTTTAAACTCAAGCTGAATGTACAAATGGAGAGAATAAAATTGAAAATCGATGAATAAATTCTAGAAAAGGCCTATCAGCTCCATCATGCAGGGGGACATTTGTGAGGAATAGGATACAAGCAAGATATCGAGGTCCTGAGGTGTTTGAATGATGAATGTGTATTTCTTATTGAATGCTACTGACTTTAATTTTCTTTTCGTCCCCCCTACTCCCATGTCCCTTATAGGAATTCTGTCACTCACAAACAGACGGGTCGGAGATAGGAGAACTGGGTGATAAAAAATGGAAGATTTTTTCTACTTATTTTTTCTCTTTCTCATCTAAATAATCTAGGTCAGGTGGTGATACGTCAATATTGTCACTGGATGGATTATTCATGACTGGATGGGAAAATATTTGTAAGATGCTCGCAGTGATGTATTAATGGAACACTTGTGCTGAACGGGGACGCAATTCAATCTTTGGAAACATCATGATTAGGTAGAAATGGTAGAATACGCGTATTCCTGGAATTCGGATTATCTGGATGGGCGGATATTGTTACCGTAAGCACAGTATCCCGAGGGATTTGGGATTGGTGTGCCCATGAGTAGAAGAGGGAAGGGATTCTGTGCAGTCTTTGAGAGTAAAAGGTTTAGCCAACATAGAGTCCTGTAGTCCTGTGAATTTTAAGGTTACACACTTATCTTCATATAGTTTCCCCATTCTCTTGACCTCTCTTTCCCTCCCTTTCCCACCAAAATGTAAACTCCTTCCTACTGTCACAGTCTATTCAGTTTGAAAACAATGGGGCATATTTCAATAGGGATACAATGGTAAAAAAAAACACCATCATTCTCATTTTTGCTTAGAATAGATATCAGAGTGTAAAGACAATGCGAAAAAAACGTATATAGTGAACGTACATATGAACTCATTCCATCACATCTACATTTCCATAGTGTTCAATGAAATATAAATTTCCATTTTGTATGTTATCCTTTTCTATCCCCAACATAAAACCTCCTCTTTAGAAAATACTCGTAGATAATTAATTGCTTGCCTGATACCTACTTGTGTAATACCTACTTAAATAACCGAGTCCTTCTCCTCCTCCTTTTTACTTTTTGTCAAGTGTGAGCCTAAGATGATTTGCCTACCTACATTAGCAGTAAACTATTAGGAAAATATTTTCCTCAATTGTTAGTCCCCATCAGTTAGCCATAACCCAAAAATGTCCAACCTTGACTGTTTCTGTCTGGAAACTATCTGAGAAAACGCAAGAGCAGCTCAAGTTTATCAAGGTAACCCAAATAGTTCCCATAACAGACAAGCAACTCCCTTTATCGACCCTTATTTCCTTACTGCTAGAGTAAAGTTATCTAGTTTTTATTATTCTTTGTTTCGAGCTTTTATTTAGAGAAAACGCAAGAGCAGCTCAAGTTTATCAAGGTAACCCAAATAGTTCCCATAACAGACAAGCAACTCCCTTTATCGACCCTTATTTTCTTACTGCTAGAGTAAAGTTATCTAGTTTTTATTATTCTTTGTTTCGAGCTTTTATTTGTAAACGTACCATGTTACGCGAGTATAATTTGATGTGAAATGTGTACTATTACTTATACGTTGGTATACACAAATACCGAAATGAAAATTTTCATAACGGGGTGTGCGGCATAGCAGAGTACTCAAAATGGAATTTCATTAACTCCTCTAGGACACATGATACTTCGAAAATTTGAATTTTGAATGGTATGTTTTCGACTGCTATTGGTCTAACACCTGTATGGAATGTGTTGCTTTATTTTCATTCAGAACAAATCAATATATATGGTGCTTACCCATTTTAAATACAAGGTATGTAATGGAATACAAAAACAGTTTTTGCTATGTCAACATAAGGAGTTGAATAGTTTCCGTTTCAGGAATGTTTTTCTCGTAAATGAAAAGAAAGATTAACACGACCAAGCTACATGTTGACAAATTGCCTCGCTGGGATGAAATTGGCACAGTAGGGGAGCAGCGGGTTAAGATGATTTCTTTTGAAAACAAAAGAAAGGAGTGTGTGCTAAGTAATAAATAAACTCCCAACTTGGAATGGGGCCCATGAAGCGAATAGAGAAGTTGAGAAAGGGAAAAGGGATTTACGAGAAGGGAAGAGGGAATCTGTCATGTGAACTTGTCGGGTGGGCAATTTTCCCTTTTTTTCCGGCTGGAAGTTTATGTTACCTCCTTGCCACAGCCCATTGTTTTAAATAATTTATTGATTTAGGTTTTTCTTCATTGTTAATTGTGTTGTTCTGTTGCTCAGTAGGTACTATATTTTGTCAGGTTTCCATGAGAGTTAATTTTAAATTAACTCAAAGCTAATCCTCTCTTACCCTTTTGTACTTGGCCTCTAGTTCAACATTTTGTGATGACACTGTATCATTTTAATTTGTGAGTGATGAATGTTTACCATGAAATCCTTTGAAGTTTATTCAGTACATTATATCTACACCTGCTTGTTCACATGTTTTGAGCAACCAGAGTAGTGGTTGTTCTAGGTCCAATATTTTGTTGACTAGATGTACACAGAGTCTGTACCTATAATTGCAGTTTATTGAAAATGCTTTATTTTGAGGGACTAGTTCAATCCTATTTTGAGACTTCCCTAAACTTAATTATCTTGCGGTTTGCATTGCCTGAACAGGGGGACGAAGTATCTGAAAGTTCAACATGAAGTGGTTCTCGTACCCCCCACCAGGGGCCAGCAGTAGTCGTGGACAGACGGACGAGGAGAAAAAGGAAAAGAAGGTAAGTAATGAAGTAAGTAATAGTACTTTACAAATGAAGTAAGTAATAGTACTTTACAAATGAAGGTAAGTAATAGTATATACTTTACAACCTCACATGAAAACGCCAGCCTCGTTGGCCTGTAGGGCCTGTAGGGTAGCGCGCCTGCCTTGCAAGCGCTAGAACGCGGGTTAAAGTCCTGCCCGGGGCGAAATTTATCCTGAGTCAATGTACACGAATACAAGAACTTACAACCAAAGGGCAAATTTATTGCCTAGGGCAATATCTACCATTCAACCTTGGTTCGTTTTCAGAACGGCAATGGCTAGTTTTCCGTTATCCAATCCTCCTACCTTCTTCGATTTCGGGATGATAAGGTCTCCGATTACTCCAATATTACAACTCCCTCTACCTTCTTCTTTAACCTTTTCCCGTTCAAACGGGGTGGGTATTTCGTGTCAGTCTTTTCCAGTCCGCTCTACAGCTCCCTCTATCAAACCTCTTAAATAAAATACGTATATAATCGATTCCATTCTTTCTTCCCAGGAATTTACCATCTATCAAACATCTTAAATAAAGTATGTATAAATTCAATCTGGTTCTCGTACCCCCCACCAGGGGCCAGCAGTAGTCGTGGACAGACGGACGAGGAGAAAAAGGAAAAGAAGGTAAGTAATGAAGTAAATAATAGTACTTTACAAATGAAGTAAGTAATAGTACTTTACAAATGAAGGTAAGTAATAGTACTTTACAACCTCACATGAAAACGCCAGCCTCGTTGGCCTGTAGGGTAGCACGCCTGCCTTGCAAGCGCTAGAACGCGGGTTAAAGTCCCGCCCGGGGCGAAATTTATCCTGAGTCAATGTACACGAATACAAGAACTTACAACCAAAGGGCAAATTTATTGCCTAGGGCAATCTCTACCATTCAACCTTGGTTCGTTTTCGGAACGGCAATGGCTAGTTTTCCGTTATCCAATCCTCCTCCCTTCTTCGATTTGGGGATGATAAGGCCTCCGATTACTCCGATATTACAACTCCCTCTACCTTCTTCTTTAACCTTCTCCCGTTCAAACGGGGTCGGTATTTCGTGTCAGTCTTTTCCAGTCCGCTCTACAGCTCCCTCTATCAAACCTCTTAAATAAAATACGTATATAACAAATTCCATTCTTTCTTCCCAGGAATTTGCCGAGGCAGCAGCGCGGGCGGAGCAGATTCACATAGCTCAGAGAGCGCAGTACAAAGCAGAACGGGCGGAGAGACAGGCTGAACGCGTGGAGAGAGAAATCCATGCTGCCCAGGAGAGAGAAAGATCTGCTCAGCCGTATGATGGCTCCAGTCGGTCAACATCTATGCAGTCCATGTAAGTCCCATAGATCTTAAGGTGTGTCCACACATAGTCGACCGACCATCGATCAATGGCGACTAAACCGTCCACAAAACCAGCGACCCAAGGGTGTGTCCAAACATAATCGACCAGCCGTCGATCGATGAGGTGAATCTATATTATCTGCCCCGATAATATTGTAGATTCATGTGTGTCCAAACATAATCGACCAGCCGTCGATCGATGAGGTGAATCTATATTATCTGCCCCGATAATATTGTAGATTCATTGTCGATCTATCTGTCGATCCCTTGTTGATCACTGTCGATCGACGGCCCAGTCGACTATGTTTGCACACACTTTTAGGTCGATCTTTTCCTTTTTTTTTTTTTTTTTTTTTTTTTTTTTTTTTTTTTGAAAAAGCGAACATACAATATAACTAGCATTAAAATTCTACCAAAAATACGAAAGCTTTTTGTAAAGGAGATTGAATTACTTGGCCTGAAGCCAAAGGAGCAAATAAAGGCGGGTATGAAGGTAACGGTAATAATAATAATGATGAATAGGCGCGCATGCAAGAGCGGGGTTTCGGCAACCCATTAAAAAAAAGTAAAAAAAAGGCATTTTTTTCATTAATATTATTATTAGTAAAAATCCATCCAACTACCTACGTGACTCTCTGCAATGTACTAGCATTACTGAGATGAAATCAGTGTATGTAAATACCCTCCTCCTATTCCTTCGTTAACTCTCTTTCTGTTCATGGATACACTCACCCCCATATAAAATGGTTCCTCCGAGTTCTGTGGTTAGAACTTAAATCATTAGGATATGTGTGTCACATTCGCTGTGACACAGTTTTCCAAAGATCGCAACATTAACAGTAAACAGAAAGCAGTGAAATATTTAATGTTTACTAGATGTATATTTCAAACATACTCCCTCCCTCTGCCCTCTCTCGAAATCTCTCTCAATTTCAGCTCTTTCCATCCCTTGTCCCTTCCTCTTTTACCTCCGTTTTTATTCTCTCCCTTTTGCACTTCTCTTCTATGCATTCTCTTTCTGCCTTTACCTACTTTTCTCGTACATTCAAGTCACGTTGAAGCATTTTCTAACAGTTTTGATATTATTAATCAAATACATAAGTAGAGCTGTAGGCTGATGAATAGTTGCAGACTAAAACTATTTATCTCAAAAATCAATAACATAATATTCAAATCACCCACGTGCCTTATTCATAGGATGTGTGTGTCACATTTTCCTTTAGGAATGATTATCTCACATACTCACAAAGTAGGTATTAAACTACGAAATTTCAGATCAAAAATCCTATTCCATTTTCTTTATACCAAACAAGTCACGTTGAAGCATTTTCTAACAGTTTTGATATTATTAATCAAATACATAAGTAGAGCTGTAGGCTGATGAATAGTTGCAGACTGAAATTATTTATCTCAAAAATCAATAACATAATATTCAAATCACCCACGTACCTTATTCATAGGATATGTGTGTCACATTTTCCTTTAGGAATGATTATCTCACATACTCACAAAGTAGGTATTAAATTACGAAATTTCAGATCAAAAATCCTATTCCATTTTCTTTATACCACACTGTTTTTATCCCTTTCTGCCTCTATATTCTGGAACCTACTCGTAAGTCACATTCTTTTCAATACCAAAGTCAGATAGAGTACCTTCTTGAAATCGAGAATAGAGCTCGGCCATAAATTTATGATGCGAAAATATGTCTCTGCGAAAAGTCTTTAAAGGAAGAAAAGAAAAGATATAACCCAGGTTGCAAAAAAAAAACTACATTAATAATTTATTACAAACAGTTGCAGCATTCTTTGCAGTAGTAAATGGGAAAAGAGGGGGAGAGAAGGAAATAGAGATGGAGAGACAGATGGTAGGAAGAGACGGGATAGGGAAAAGAGGAAAAACGGAGGAAGAAGAGAACAAAGATGAAGGTGGAGGGTACAGTATGGGTGAGAATAAAAATACATAGTGGAAAAAAGAAAGAGAATGGGAAGGAATAGGAAATGGGAGGAAATACATACAGGGTGAGGCAGATGAACATGACGAATAATAGAAAAACGAAGACACCTACAGAACCAACTAAGATAAGTAGAATAAAAATACACATGAACTTTTTCCCTGAATAACGGCCGAACTTTTCATCTACATCCTAAGAACCTCTGGTGTAAAGTTTGAGCGAGCTGAGCCGAAAGATTAAGTCTTGAGAAAAGCGATTTAATTTCTCCTAAGTTTACTTAGTCTTAAATACGAGTAGCGGAATTTTTTCTTGAAGCACAAAATTTCAGCTCTAACCTCCTTTCTTAGAAACTAGAGAAGAAATGCTTGTACGAATTACATTAATATGAACTGAAAAACTTTGTTGCAAAACTTTTCTAATATTTATTTTAGCAATTAGGAATGATATTTCCCTCAGCCTATTATTACTTTTAGGAAAAAAGCGGAAAGAAGAAAAATTTCATTTTCAGCCGAAACTTGAGTTTGTTTTACTTAAATGTCAAATTATTTGTTTAGATGTTCAACTTGAAAATAAACAAGTACGGAAAGTTGGATTGAAATTGAAATGCACATTCACAAAATCTAAATTTCGCATATTAAACAAGAGAGAGAGAGAGAGAGAGAGAGGAAAAAAAAAGCTGCAAGCTGTTTCTAGGCATTTATTTAATCACTATGAAATTCCAAATACTGCTCACGTAAAGGATTTCAAATATTTTCCGAGTTTCGGAAAAGCCCATTTTCATTTTACGTTGGTCATTAAAAACCTAATATTTAACTATGTCTGTTGCATAAGGCTTAGAATGGAAATAGTTTATATATCAGCATTAAACTTTCGCTGAGGGACAAGGACTCAGATTGCTATAGTTTCCCTCTGTATGTAAATAACTCTCTCTCTCTCAAAAAAAAGTTTCGCTATTTAGGGCTTTACAGGGGAAAAGCTCAAAAGGAAATTGATTTTCAGGACTTTGTCTTTAGCCACAGGTCGCTCAAATTTCGCAGAGAGCTTCGATAAGTTATGATTATGACGATCAAAAGTGTCCGCGGGCCCGATTTCGAGCAATGTACGGTTCGGCAGATATTTAACGATAAAATATCGAACAAACTCAAAAAGTGAAAGCAAATTTTCAGGCCTTTAGATTTCCGCCAAAATCGCACAAAGTTAGCAAAAAGAGTTGATAAAGTATGAAGATCAAATCCCTGGGCTGGCTCTTGACACTCTTCTTTTTATGGGTAACTATTCTTTTCTGATTCGTGATTTCTTTTTACTATACTTTTAATTTAATTTCTTACACGGTTTTACGAATTTAAATTACAAATTGGCATTGTGTAAGGACTGGAACGGCAGAGAAAGTCTCCACTGTAGTGCCATAATAATAATAATAATAGACTGCAGTATGCATTTAGTATTAATGCACGTGTTTCCCGTTGGGAAGCCTATAACATTAAGAGGCTTGCATTGCGATGAATACTGCAAACTGCATGCAGGTTCGTGTTTAAGAGGTTTTATTCAAAAATGGAGGTAGAAGATGGTGTTAATTATTGTCTTACAAAAACCTTTTCCGGGACATTTTCAAGAGCTTGGAAGAAGATTTAGAAAAAAAAACCCTGCCTTCTTGACTCACCACTACACTTGCGTTAGTTGAATTTCATGTTATCATCCATAAGGATCGAGCATATGAGTTTACTCAATGTTTTGCACAGGAATTACTGCAGTTTTACTTGCAAATAGAAATTTCAGTATCTTCCTGTATCCAGTTAAAAGACAAAATCAGCGGTCTGTAGTGCCATAATAATAATAGACTGCAGTATGCATTTAGTATTAATGCACGTGTTTCCCGTTGGGAAGCCTATAACATTAAGAGGCTTGCATTGCGATGAATACTGCAAACTGCATGCAGGTTCGTGTTTAAGAGGTTTTATTCAAAAGTGGAGGTAGAAGATGGTGTTAATTTTTGTCTTACAAAAACCTTTTCCGGGACATTTTCAAGAGCTTGGAAGAAGATTTAGAAAAAACCCTGCCTTCTTGACTCACCACTACACTTGCATTAGTTGAATTTCATGTTATCATCCATAAGGATCGAGCATATGAGTTTACTCAATGTTTTGCAAAGGAATTACTGCAGTTTTACTTGCAAATAGAAATTTCAGTATCTTCCTGTATCCAGTTAAAAGACAAAATCAGGGGCAATGAAAGAATATCTGTATTGATCATTATTCTTTTAATTTTCTCTCAAGGAAGACAAAACAACTCCATTTTTCATTTCCGTTCAATTCAATCTGACTTTTGGAAAGCACAAGAGCTTAAATTATAAGAGTAAGAGCATAAACTCTAGGTACTTAGGAGAAAGCTTTATTCCTAGTTCTAGAACTGAAGCTAACTTTTCTTGTACATCCAACTTTTCTAGATTAATATTCATTGTTAACTCACTTCCTTTTTCCTTATTCATAACTTGTTTTTCAACTTTCTCTCACTAATTTTAGACTTTTAATTTGTCAGAGGGAAAAAATAAGAGCTGTTCTTAATCACATTAGAACATTATTGAGTCGAAGCAGTGATGATGGTCTTACAATCCAAGGTTTGGTGAATCGAGACAATGCTGTCCTGGTGTTAATTGTTTTGAAAGTTTTACACATCGTTGTCAGTAGGTTCAAAACTTTTATGAGCACACATTTCCTTCCGTTTTGATGGGTCTGTACGAATGACTGTCGTAAAAATTGTTACATAAGTAATTCTTACAAAGTTTAGAACGCCCGAAGAAAAATCCTTGATTATTTTAAGGTACCTACTTCGATAAAAAAAAGTGATATGATAAGATAAGACTTATCTGGTTATCCAGCAGCAGTCAATGGTTTGAAGTGTGGAGACGTCACAATTTCTTCTAGGTAATAGAAAGCAAGAAATTCAATCTGATACATTTTTCTTACCACGCCGCTGTTTGCAAGAAAAGTCAGAAAAGAGAAGTTTTCCTAATAAGATTTAAAGCTAACAATGTTTTCGCTTGGCTGAGACATTTTCTGGAAGAATTTCTTTTCAAAGACATCATTTTGAGCCTTTCAAATTTTGACAAAACAAATTACAATTTACAATGTTCCCTTGACAGAGTATCTAGGTTATAAATGACTATTTAAAGCACATAAAAAGTTTATGTATAATAATCTTTCGTAGGGAGACTATTAAGCCAATATGTTTCAACCCATAACATTGAAATGGAAAGGGAGATAAAAGAAATGGAGGGTGAAAGCCAAGAAAAAGGTGAGATAGGAGAAATAAGCGGAGAAAGATAGAGGAATTGCGAGAAGCAAGAAAGGTGAGGGGAGAGAAAAGGAGAAAGACGGAGGGAGGAGGGTATAAAGAAACAGAAGAGCTTAAAAGGGAATAGAGGAAGAGGTAAGTAAATAGAGAGATAGAAAAGGAGAACATACATAAAAAGTTTATGTATAATAATCTTTCGTAGGGAGACTATTAAGCCAATATGTTTCAACCCATAACATTGAAATGGAAAGGGAGAGAAAAGAAATGGAGGGTGAAAGCCAAGAAAAAGGTGAGAGGAGAAATAAGCGGAGAAAGATAGAGGAATTGCGAGAAGCAAGAAAGGTGAGAGGAGAGAAAAGGAGAAAGACGGAGGGAGGAGGGTATAAAGAAACAGAAGAGCTTAAAAAGGAATAGAGGAAGAGGTAAGTAAATAGAGAGATAGAAAAGGAGAAAACTCCGGTAAGGATGAGGGGCGTAAAGTTCATACTATTATCTTTGTTTCTATTTGAAGAAACACACTCACTCAATAGAAATTATAAATCAATATGATGTTACAAAATAAAGCCTTTAGGTTGATTTCAATTCACACGCATGGAAGTAATGTTTCCAAAATATCTCTTGATTATTGAGATCTAAATTAAACTAAAAAAAAACCTCGTTGTTTGGTTCTTTGATTCCCTTCAATAAATATGTAGGTATAATAAATTGTACCTACATGAATTAAGTTGTACAAAATGGTGCCAATAACTGACAGTCCCAAAATATTAATTGTCCTAATAACTAAAAAGAATGAGTGTTGGCACCAGCAACTAATACAAATAATGTGATTGCAGTGGCACCATATTATATTTTACAGGACAAAACTTCATACAGAACATTTCCTGTTGAAATGTTTATACTTATTGAGATCTAAATTAAACTAAAAAAAAACCTCGTTGTTTGGTTCTTTGATTCCCTTCAATAAATATGTAGGTATAATAAATTGTACATGAATTAAGTTGTACAAAATGGTGCCAATAACTGACAGTCCCAAAATATTAATTGTCCTAATTACTAAAAAGAATTTGTGTTGGCACCAGCAACTAATACAAATAATGTGATTGCAGTGGCACCAGAATATTTTACAGGACAAAACTTCATATAGAACATTTCCTGTTGAAATGTTTATACCTAGTGAGTCCAATAATTTTTAGTACCTAATTTATTTTAATAACATGAAAAAAAGATTGTTTAGTCTCTTCTGGTAGACTAAACAAATAAAAAAGGTATGGTCGTATTCTATTCTTTATCAGACCAAAACCAGAAACGTTATGAAAACAACAAAATGACGTTACCTCCCTCTCTTTATTTAATAATAAAAAAATAATAATAATAACAATTTAATTAGTAGAGTAAAAATTTATTTTTCATAAAAATAATAGAAATGTTCTGACGAATTTAAACCCAAGTTTTTCCAAAAATAACTTGAAAAAATATCATCATTGGTTTTATTAATTTTGTTATGTCTAAAGTAGTTTTGTGTACGATTAATAATAATAATAACGATGGCAATAATAATGAAAATAATAATAATAATAACCTTAACGAGAATACGGTGGAAACATACTCGTTTCCCACAATTTATAGGTAATGGACCTTTTCCCTAAACCAGTAGATCATATTTCCTTAGTTTTGTGTAGTTGACTATTCCCATTGTATGGTCTGACATTTATTAGACCGATCGCTACAGTAGTCATAATATCTCCATATTCAATTAGGTTAGTTTCAAACTCTTATTCGCTTTTATCTTTTGGTTTTTGCTTCTAACACGTTTTCTAAAGTAAAAAAAAAGAACTTTCCCTAGCCTTCGGGAATATAAGTTGGGCATTTTTGATCGTTTTCCCCGTTACCCCTCCGTTACCATGTAACATTTTGCTTTCTATTATTACATGTACTTACCTATCTGTGCATTCGCTCAAAACACGGAACTATTATTCTGCACACGAGTAATGTAGAAAAGGTAGTTTTCACGTTATATTTATTTCTTGTGTACTTTATTTTATCGCATAATTTTCATGTACATGAAAATATGTTGACCAGGTAATGGTTTTTTTCATGATGCTAATTAAAATCTTTAGCATTCCACATTTTATGGAAAAATCCATATTCAATTAGGTTAGTTTCAAACTCATATTCAATTAAAAAGGCACATTCATTGATGTTATTGAATAGGCAAATGGAACAGAGTCCTTTTATCCCAGGAGTTATATTAGGGTTTTATTAATTCCCTTATTCAACAGAGAGTTACCTATGCAAGTATGCAGATTTGCAGGGACCTTTATTATTACGATAGTAATAAAAAAAGGTATAGTGGACGGGCTATTGTATTCGCTTCGGTGTCGTCTGTCGGTCCGTCTGTCCCCGTAGAAGGGAACTTATCCAAACCTGGTCGACCTATATATCAAATTAAAGGTCTTTTTACCAGGAACACGAAAATGGTGGTGCAATTTTTGTCCAGAAAACCAAAAAGCCAAAATAACTGGTTTTTGGGGGAGTATGCAGATTTGCAGGGATTGATTTGCAAAAAACTTCTCTTCCGCTTTGCTGAATAATGAGCTTAGCAGTGAAGAGGGAAGGGGGGGACTTGTTCTTCCTTTGATTTTTTTTTTTTTTTTCTTTTTCATTTTGCAAGTAGAATTACTTTAGCATGTCTGTATTTTGTTCGTAGTTTTCCCCCCTGCTTTATGATTTATAATAAGGGTCTAGGTTCATAATATTAATATTCAACATGTGTTTTAGTAATATTTTATTGCCTACACTTTCTCGTATGAACATTATTTTACATTAAAGGGAGTACGCACTTACCTGCAAAAGCTTGAAATATTACTAATGACTACATATCTACATGATTGGAAATTCTTCCACATGTGTTTTAGTAATATTTTATTGCCTACACTTTCTCGTATGAACATTATTTTACATTAAAGGGAGTACGCACTTACCTGCAAAAGGTTGAAATATTACTAGTGACTACATATCTACATGATTGGAAATTCTTCTACTAGAACATGAGGATCATAACGCTTAAAATAGATATTATTTAAGATAGAAAAAAGACATAGTCAAATATATCAAATTTCAATGCTTCAAGAAGGTGAATAAGGTTTTTGTATAAGAACACGAGCAAAAAACGAGCGAAAAATCCTCAACAAAATCTTCCCCTTTAATGAAGAAGGAATTTTTTGACCCAACAGGAAACAAAAAGAGACACCTAACGACCCGAAGTACACAATACAAGGAGAAGAAGTACAGGAGGTAAATGAAGTAGGAGGAAATTTGGAAAACTTGAAAATTGAAACTAAATAATTCCTCTAGGCACTAATTAGTAGGAGAGAGTAGGGACGGAGAAAGATAAAAGTGTAATAACAAGGCTCAGAACATGACAGAATGAGAGCTAAAAAAAAGAGCCTCTAGGCACTAATTAGTAGGAGAGAGTAGGGACGGAGAAAGATAAAAGTGTAATAACAAGGCTCAGAACATGACAGAATGAGAGCTTAAAAAAGAGAGAGAAAGAGAAAGAAAGCATAAAAAATTGGAGTGAGAAATCATTATTTATAAAAGTGAAGAGGAAGAAAGAGACAGGGCACAGGGTTGAAATTTGTCGCGACGACCTATGAACTCAAAGCGAGAAAGTTTTAGATAACACTTCAGTCGTTATTTTAAGACCGGTTTTAGCGTCAACTGTGTTAAGCTACGCCGAGCAAGGCCAATAAATGGATGGGTGACTTAAAAGGAATAAAGGGAGAACGGGATTTTACATGACAGTAAAATCAAATCAATAATAATAAACTGAATATTAAATAAATTAGGTAGGTACATAGGTACTGATTTTCTCTTATCACAATCGAATAAACTATGGGCTAAAAAATTCCCGGAGGGACGGGTCCAGCTTGTTCTTTTTTTCGATCTCTTCCTCTTTCGTCTCTTCAATTTTCTATTCGTCTCTTTCTCCCTCTCACCCTTTGTTATCTTCTGCCTATTACATTCATACCCTTTTTTTGTCTCTCTCTCTCTCTCTCTCTCTCTCTCTCTCTCTCTCTCTCTCTCTCTCTCTCTTTCTCTTTGTTTCGTTCTTGCATGTATTTGAGGTGATAATGCTGTGCTTAATGATATACAAGTAAGGCAGGAGCGTATTAAATATTAATGGTGTGTAAAAATCTCGGGTGCACATCATACAGCACACATGCATAGTTTTTGTATAAGAACACGAGCAAAAAACGAGCGAAAAATCCTCAACAAAATCTTCCCCTTTAATGAAGAAGGAATTTTTTGACCCAACAGGAAACAAAAAGAGACACCTAACGACCCGAAGTACACAATACAAGGAGAAGAAGTACAGGAGGTAAAAGAAGTAGGAGGAAATTTGGAAAACTTGAAAATTGAAACTAAATAATTCCTCTAGGCACTAATTAGTAGGAGAGAGTAGGGACGGAGAAAGATAAAAGTGTAATAACAAGGCTCAGAACATGACAGAATGAGAGCTTAAAAAAGAGAGAGAAAGAGAAAGAAAGCATAAAAAATTGGAGTGAGAAATCATTATTTATAAAAGTGAAGAGGAAGAAAGAGACAGGGCACAGGGTGACACACAGACGACACCGAAGCGAATACAATAGTCCGTCCCTTATACCTTTTTATTACTATTGTAATAATAAAGGAAGGACGGACTAAAAATGAAGAAAAGAAACAAGGATAGGAAAGAAAGGGATAGAACAGTTTGGACTAGGTATCTACAACTTTTGCTCACCAAGTGAACAAATTCACTCGAAAATTATCAAGGAGAAATTAGTGGAGATGGCAGAATTACCTTGGGGAATAACAGGAAGGAGTTGAATGCTATCCTTGCATATTATTTGAGCATCGTGGTACCTACGTATTGTTTTATTGAGGAACTTTTTGGTCTTGTACTTTTTAGACACCCTATTTGAGGTATGGCATGAGAGTAGAGGATTGATTTCCCATCAATTTAAAACAACATTCTTCATTCTTATCTCTATTTACGTATTTTCATCCCGTATGCTCATGAAATTTTCCCCATATTATTGTGTATACCTATATTTTAAGTAACATAATATCCAAACGAAATTTGTGTGCCAGCTTTCTTTTGGCTTTGAATTTTTTCCTCTTTGGACCCGACTTTGCTTTTTACCCCGCACAAACATGAAAACTTATGAAAAGAAAACTTCCTTACAGTAGGTACTGTGGAAAAGATTTTCCTTTGATAGTGATGCCCTGAATTCTCAGAATATCCATCCTGGAAACTAATCAAATTTCAACTTCCCCTTGAACCCAATATTTCGAACTTTGTTGAGAAAAATTTCCGTTCGGCAAGTTTTGAAAGCGTGACCGAATGGTCTTACGCACGTGGATTACATTCGAATACAATTAAATTTGAACTGTCATACGATTACAAAAGGAATTCAAATAATGGTAGGTGTGTGAGATATTTCTAGAAAATTTGTTGTAACTCACTTATCAGTCTCTTAACAAGAAGAATAATACACCTACATGTTTCATTGGTATCCTAGAAATATGTGGCTTTATGTAATTGAATCAAAATTTTCATTGACCATACTTACTGCAAAATGTCCAGTTGAAAATCAATGACTCGAATAATCTCCATTTCACATCACACACTCACATATTGCCCAAATGGTCTACACTAAATTATCAGAACTTCAAAAGTGAAATTGGTTAAATTAAAATTACTTTCAACTTGATTTCATTAATTATTTTATCAAAGGGATATCGTTCTCCCACTCTCCTTTCAAAGGCTGAATTCAGAATATTTCAGATATAGGACAGTTTTATTAAAAGCTTTCTCTGACCGCATGAAATTCTGAAAGCCCTTTGTCGATGTCGCTGCATTATTGCTCATGAAACATTGTTCTGTTGAACATTCTATCCGAGTGCTATTTTCCTTATACGTAAATATATCTACCGGACATATAGGACTAAAGGATATCAGAATAATTTTTACCTAGGTAAATTTGTATTTTACAATTTTACTGAGCTATTATTTTTTACAATGAATGAAACATGACAAAGCTGCTATGTACTTTCAGGCAGATATATTCAGATTCTCGAGAATAACATGCGTACATAAAAACAAATTGTTTCTTCTGTGAAATTTTCTTAAATGTCACAAGGGTGATAAAAATAATGGCGATTTCTTTTTATCTGAAATTCCACAACAAGCAGAACATAACAATTTAACGGTAAGAACAGTATGAAATGAAATTGCAGGCTTCGTTTCAATCACACATTTCCGAGGAACCCAATAGAAAATTCATGGAAAATTGTTCTCTTCTTAGAAGTTACTATAAAGTAACTTTAGGATGAATTTTTTTACCTACCTACATAGTTTAAATCCTGTGAAAATAATAATAAATATTTTCTAAAATTAACAGAAATAAAGTGAATTTAACAGAAAACTCTCCTACCTCCTTGTTCTTCCTAGTTCCCTTATTTTGAATTTCTCAAGTCAGTATTTCAGTTTTATGCGTTAATTTCCTGTAGAAGAAAATGGAAATAATAACAATTTAGTGTTTTCAAGAATAAGAAGAAAAGTTGACCCTAAATAAAGGAAAATGTTTTCATTCCCAAATCGGCAATTTTATTTCGTGAGCATATTTCTAAAACCCGGTAGTAAAATGCTGACAATAGGAACTGAAAAACTGGAATAGAAAATGTTTACCTAAATTTTTGTACGCAAATAAATTTGCTCCAATTCAATTTGCAAATTAAATTATTTCATTGTACTTAAGTACATTTAACAACTCATACATTGTCAACTTTTATGAGCACACATTTCCTTCCGTTTTGATGGGTCTGTACGAATGACTGTCGTAAAAATTGTTACATAAGTAATTCTTACAAAGTTTAGAACGCCCGAAGAAAAATCCTTGATTATTTTAAGGTACCTACTTCGATTTAACTCACTTCCTTTTTCCTTATTCATAACTTGTTTTTCAACTTTCTCTCACTAATTTTAGACTTTTAATTTGTCAGAGGGAAAAAAATAAGAGCTGTTCTTAATCACATTAAAACATTATTGAGTCGAAGCAGTGATGATGGTCTTACAATCCAAGGTTTGGTGAATCGAGACAATGCTGTCCTGGTGTTAATTTATTATTTTGAAAGTTTTACACATCGTTGTCAGTTAGGTTCAGACTCACATTCATTGAATCGAACTAATTCAGGGTAGATACCATTGATTACAACCCAAATGTGTTGAAACCATTATTCCTCTAACAACCCTTCAAAAAAAAAAAAAATATCGCACTCTTGGGAGTACATACTTCCAATGGTTCAACTTGCAATTTATGGAATATGAGTCAGTGGGAAATAAAAAAAAAAAAAAAAATATCGCACTCTTGGGAGTACATACTTCCAATGGTTCAACTTGCAATTTATGGAATATGAGTCAATGGGAAATAATAATCATTATTACCATGATTATTATTAGTTCATTATTATCGGAAAAGAATCTGACTAAACTAAAAGCTGATGGATAAGCTTAAAAGATTCCTCTAATCTCTAATCAATCAGGATATAAATTATCATAAAATATGCTAATAATAATCATTATTACCATGATTATTATTAGTTCATTATTATCGGAAAAGAATCTGACTAAACTAAAAGCTGATGGATAAGCTTAAGAGATTCCTCCAATCTCTAATCAATCAGAATATAAATAATAAAATATGCCCCCTTATCATTTGCTACAGGAAATCTTTAGAACTCGATAGCTTTTCAATCGAATCCCTGTTAGCACAGGAAGGATTAAGTTTTTCACAGCAGGATTCCCGTGAAATTCAGGAAAGCTAACATACTCGACTTCATTTGGAAGATTCAGAGTCACATAACAGAATGACGTAAATCCTTTTCCAGACTCTTCAGCGACATTGGCTTTATAAGGACACAATTTATAACATTGAATGCTACAAAGATGTCAAACAAGATCAGGAATGTAATTTGATTCGTGATGCAGATTTACCTATCAAATGTATAAGACTTCTCTTATACATGAAATATCAAGTCTTATTGGTATCTCTGAAAAATTAATATGCACTGAAGAGGCTCAAATTCAGGAAAGCTAACATACTCCACCTCATTTGGAAGATTCAGAGTCACATAACAGAATGACGTAAATCCTTTTCCAGACTCTTCAGAGACATTGGCTTTATAAGGACACAATTTGTTTAATAAAATTAAAATCAGATAAATAATAATAATAAATGTTCATCACAAAGTACAGTGCGAATGCTACAAAGATGTCAAACAAGATGAGGAATCAAAATTTAATTTGATTCGTGATGCAGATATACCTATCAAATGTATAAGACTTCTCTTATATTTATTTCACATGAAATATCAAGTCTTGTTGGTATCTCTGAAAAATTAATATGCACTGAAGAGGCTCGTGAAATTTTATTTTGTTCTGAAGTGTTGTAGGTACTTCAGTTTATTCCAAATTGATAATACTCGGTGTTATTTTAGCCTAGGTATATTTTACTTGGCATTACATTTTTACTTTCTTTTTTGTATGGTATCTTATATTATAAAATCAAGATCCATTCACATTTCAGATCATCAAAAAGCACAAAATCTTTTAACTGTTTGGTATCAAAAAGCCAAAACTTTTTGGTGACTTTTCAGACTACCCATGTACCTGATGCTATGGACCTTAGAACCCTTCGTTCGCTAAGTTATCAGCAGTAATTCACCTAAGTTAGATTCCCAAGAAAATGTCCATCCGCCTCTGTAATTTATTTATTAGCTAAATTCCTTCAGAAATGAATGTGCATATTATCCAAATGTACATTTTTTCATTAGACCATTAAATGGATAAATACGTGTTATTAAGAATTATTTTAAAGAGTAACAACAATGAATGGTGAATTTGGCACATCCACTAATATTGCGAATTTATTGCACAAAATAATACTTGTTCCAATGTTTTGTTTAACGACATCTATAAAACATTTTTAACTATCCACTTATAGGGAATAATGCATAAAAAGCGGACCAAAAACCATTTTTCCTATACTTTATTATACTTCGTATATTATTACATAGGTAGGATGCGGAAAGCAAAAACTCGTAATTTATTTATAAAAAACAGAATGTACACTTACTGTATGTAGGCGGGGATGCCTAGTTGGAAAATAAATTCAGTGTAATTCAATTAATATTAATTTGATATATTCAGCAAATTTTCCCTCTTGTACGTATAAAATAGGTACCGATGTACCTACAGGCAGGAATAAATGAAAACCTTCATGACGTTGTTCGATTATGTCAGTCTCTTAGTTATCCTAGGGTGGCCATCTGACTATCCTGACATAATTATGTATTTAAATTCCTAAAAGCTACCCTATCAATCAAACCATCATAAAACGATTAAAGATAAATAACTTTTAGTTCTCAACCAACCCAAAACTTGAGCATAGCTCCGGTTCCATTTCATACATAATCTGTCCGCAGTTCTCTTCAGGAAGCTCATATATTCCATACCAATGGCACAATCGCATGACAATATCAAGGGGGTGAAAGAAGATCTTGCGTCTTCAGCAGCTCTGTCATATTTTGTGTGTTTTTCTCTCGCATTGCTGTGCTCAATACTCGACCAACTTCGGGAGCCATACGAGGCAGCGTCGGCATTAACTATGCGGACATCGAAGAACGCTTGCCTCGCAGGTTCCCAAACTCCATTGAGCATCAAGTCGCCAATCAATGCTGGTTCATTGATGTTAGCATTTCATGAATTGACTCGTACCTCAAAGTCTACTGTGCCAACCACTACACCACTGCAATTTTGCAAATGTACTACAGAAGGTCACTTAACAAATAAGACACCCTGTCAAGAGTGCAAATTCAAATTGTACACCCAATAGAGAGTGTAAAGTACAAATATTATGTAATAATACATACATAGGTTGATTAAACAGTGAGAGACTACCAAAGAAAATGTATGAGATGAGAATGGAAGGTATGAGACCAAGAGGAAGACCGAGATACCGATATAGTGATGTCATCAGAGCTGATATTCAAAGAAAACAAGGAAATTGGAACGACATCGAGAGGGAGCAGAGATACAATGATCGAAATTGGTGGAGAGGCTTCGTACATCGACCCGTCCCATGATGGAACGATTATGGATTGATGATGATGATTTATTAAGTTTCCACTTAATAACAGAACATAAAATTCATATAAATGGTATGTGCCCGTCCGTAAAAGCAAAGCTTGTGCCACGGATGAGGAGAGTTCTATTGTAAGTTGTAGATCAAAAGTGTCCTGGGGCTGAGGCTCAAGAAATGTACGGACATCTTCCTCGGTCGTTCTTCAGGGCAAAATTTTCGGAAAGGGTCAAACACGTTCACGTTTCTCAGGCTTTCTAAAAGCAAAGCTTGTGCCACGGATGAGGAGAGTTCTATTGTAAGTTGTAGATCAAAAGTGTCCTGGGGCTGAGGCTCAAGAAATGTATGGACATCTTCCTCGGTCGTTTTTCAGGGCAAAATTTTCGGAAAGGGTCAAACACGTTCACGTTTCTCAGGCTTTTACCTTTCGGCCCAAGTCACACAAACTTTGTAGAAAGGTGAAACCCGTACATTTCTCGAGGCCGATGATAATATGATCACTATGTTGGAATTTTCACTTCCGCCTTAGGGCTGGCCCTTGACAAGAAATTGTTATAAGTGGCATTCCCAACATACTTCAACTTTTTAGCCCGTCCTTCCTTTATTATTACGATAGTAATAAAAAAAGGTATAGCGGACGGGCTATTGTATTCGCTTCGGTGTCGTCTGTCGGTCCGTCTGTCCCCATAGAAGAACTTATCCAAACCTGGTCGACCTATATATCAAATTAAAGGTCTTTTTACCAGGAACACGAAAATGGTGGTGCAAATTTTGTCCAGAAAACCAAAAAGCCAAAATAACTGGCAAGGCCAATAAATGGATGGGTGACTTAAAAGGAATAAAGGGAGAACGGGATTTTACATGACAGTAAAATCAAAAATCAAATCAATAATAATAAACTGAATATTAAATAAATTAGGTAGGTACATAGGTACTGATTTTCTCTTATCACAATCGAATAAACTACGGGCTAAAAAATTCCCGGAGGGACGGGCCCAGCTTGTTCTCTTTTTCGATCTCTTCCTCTTTCATTCTCTTTCGTCTCTTCAATTTTCTATTCGTCTCTTTCACCCTCTCACCCTTTGTTATCTTCTGCCTATTACATTCATACCCTTTTTGTCTCTCTCTCTCTCTCTCTCTCTCTCTCTCTCTCTCTCTCTCTCTCTCTCTCTCTTTCTCTTTCTCTTTGTTTCGTTCTTGCATGTATTTGAGGTGATAATGCTGTGCTTAATGATATACAAGTAATGTAGGAGCGTATTAAATATTAATGGTATGTAAAAATCTCGGGTGCACATCATACAGCACACATGCATGAATAATTTTATGCTGATTATAAAATAGCAATGTATAATATAGGTACGTTGTTATATAGCTAGTGACAGAAAATAATCAATCTAACGTCAGCTTTGACTAGCAATTTACATATGCTTGTCAAAGTCCGTCTGAATCTAAATATAAACAACCTAGGTCCCTAAAAAGGAATCTCAATAGTCAATTTTATTGTGCACTCAACTTACCATGAAAAGCATTAATTAACTTTTGGGTCGTGCCAATGTTTTATTTCCAAGATATATTAAACATTAAACACACTAAGGTGCATACTAAAATCAAATCAAGTTTTATTTAATGTCCTCAAATTTACATTATGTGACAGAAAATAATCAATCTAACGTCAGCTTTGACTAGCAATTTACATATGCTTGTCAAAGTCCGTCTGAATCTAAATATAAACAACTTAGGTCCCTAAAAAGGAATCTCAATAGTCAATTTTATTGTGCACTCAACTTACCATGAAAAGCATTGATTAACTTTTGGGTCGTGCCAATGTTTTATTACATTAAACACACTAAGGTGCATACTAAAATCAAATCAAGTTTTATTTAATGTCCTCAAATTTACATTAATTGTTAACCCACGACAATTATGGAATACTTGACGTGTGTTAACAAATGGGGCCCTTATCTTGGGACACTATTTTCTAAACAATAAACAACCCCAGTGGTGTAGTGGTTAGCGCGGTGGACTTCGGATCTGGAGGTTGGTGGTTCGAGTCCAAGTCAAGTCATAAAATTTAGCGTACTGCATTCAGCAGGGAACGATATTTGTGACAAGCATTTATGCTTAACACAATTAAAATTCCTGGACTTCGGATCTGGAGGTTGGTGGTTCGAGTCCAAGTCAAGTCATAAAATTTAGCGTACTGCATTCAGCAGGGAACGATATTTGTGAAAAGCATTTATGCTTAACACAATTAAAATTCCTATTTTCTAAACAAAATTTTCTCGATTCCCACCACCCTGTTTCAGATGTAGAGCCCCGATAGCAAGTCTAGATTGCATGGAAGAGTTCCAGAGTACCAACGAACAGTTGTGTCTTGCCGCCTCTAGTCAGAATTCTACCAAGGAGCAACTTTTGTCTCTGCAGGGATTCGGTGGGTCAGGTCCTCCTGTGTCGCGACAGTCCTCTATCATCACTCCGGGTCTGAGGTACCGGAACTTGGGCAAGAGTGGACTGCGGGTATCTAACGTTGGACTGGGTGAGTAAAAGAATAGGTGGAGTATAAGACTTATAAGAGTAAGAAAAACACTTGGGTTTTTCCATCATGTCATAATTAGATAAATTAATGTAGATTTTGGACTGCGGGTATCTAACGTTGGACTGGGTGAGTAAAAGAATAGGTGGAGTATAAGACTTATAAGAGTAAGAAAAACACTTGGGTTTTTTCATCATGTCATAATTAGATAAATTAATGTAGATTTTCTAGATCAAAAGTGTCCCTGATTCCTGTTTCCAGAAGGTACGGTTTGGCCGTTATTCAGCATTAAACTTTCGCTGAGGGACAAGGACTCAGATTGCTATAGTTTCCCTCTGTATGTAAATAACTCTCTCTCTCTCAAAAAAAAAGTTTCGCTATTTAGGGCTTTACAGGGAAAAAGCTCAAAAAGAAATTGATTCTCAGGACTTTGCCTTTAGCCACAGGTCGCTCAAATTTTGCAGAGAGCTTCGATAAGTTATGACGATCAAATGTGTCCGCGGGCCCGATTTCGAGCACTGTACGGTTCGGCAGATATTTAACGATAAAATATCGAACAAACTCAAAAAGAGAAAGCAAATTTTCAGGCCTTTAGATTTCCGCCAAAATCGCACAAACTTAGCAAAAAGAGTTGATAAAGTATGAAGATCAAATCCCTGGGCCGGCTCTTGACACTCTTCTTTTTATGGGTAACTATTCTTTTCTGATTCGTGATTTCTTTTTACTATACTTTTAATTTGATCTCTTACACGGTTTTACGAATTTAAATTACAAATTGGCATTGTGTAACGACTGGAACGGCAGAGAAAGCTGAAAGTCTCCACTGTAGTGCCGATCACTATGTTGGAATTTTCACTTCCGCCTTAGGGCTGGCCCTTGACAAGAAATTGTTATAAGTGGCATTCCCAACATACCTCGTGAGTCTCGTGACTTTTTCATCTTTCCTTCTTTCCATCCCAACCCCTTCCCCCAAATTCCTTTTTGGTTAACCCTTTGGTTGTTTGCTAGTATGTATGTAATTAATAATATGAATGATGATTTTCAAATTATTTTGCACTAGAAGAACAACCCATTCATGGAACATACCTCGTGACTTTTTCATCTTTCCTTCTTTCCATCCCAACCCCTTCCCCCAAATTCCTTTTTGGTTAACCCTTTGGTTGTTTGATAGTATGTATGTAATTAATAATATGAATGATGATTTTGAAATTATTTTGCACTAGAAGAACAACCCATTCATGCAAGTAAAAACGTCTGCAGAATGCAGGTGCACTTTAATTCTTTCTATGATTTTGTTTTTAAAATTTTTCATTCATAATACCTATCATTCCCTGCTGACGGCGGTTTTTTTCTTCTTTGTGTTTTTGTCGGCAAGTTTTTTTTCTTCCTTTTTTTATGGCAAGAACTTTTTTAATGTGAGCAGACAGAATGAAATATCTATACAGTAGATTATAATTTATGCGAGGTAATATTGGAGGTAAACTTAAATACATTTATACTGGGACGGACGATTGTTTTAAGTCGACTTGACATTTCGTACCCCAGCCTGAAACCGACTTTTCCGAGGGTTAAAGTAGCTCTCTTCAGATTTTCTTGCAAGAGAAGAAAGTCTGAAAGAAAGAAAAACTCGGTACTTTTTTCAGTCAATATTTGAAGGAGTTTCTACCTCCAATACTTAACTTGCTACTTGGCTTCGCCTGAAAAATTATGAGAGCAAACTTGTATTGATGAACATTCTTCAAATTCCTGATGTTGAAAATTCAATTATTATTATTTTATTATCGTTGTTCCAATTAGAAAATTCTCGAATCACCAACCCTATCTAGATTCTGGTTAAATAAATTTTCTATGAAATACCTCTATCCCTTGAGGAAAAAATAAAAGGATTTTTTTTGTCATTATTCCATCAGAATACCTACAGTAAGGATGGTAAAGTTTAGCCTCTATACATACTGATATACCTGTATTGTTTATTAGTTAGCCTCCATGTGATGAAGCCAGCAAAATCAATCTTTTCTACTATGAGACTGAAACCGTTTTCAGATGTTAAACATAATTATTCATCTACTTATAACGAAGCACTGCTCAGGACGAAAATTTTCTTTCGGTTTGCTAGAAATAACAATTTACACAAGGCAGGTATTTAGTACACACAAAAGAAGGATTATCGAAAGAGGATTCATCTTTGTTTCTACAAAGACTATTCACAAATGAAGTATTCCTCCTTTTCTTTCATTCTACTTTCCTTTCTTTCAAACTCGAGTGTTCAGATGTTGTAAGTTATTATTAATACAACTTACGGCTTCTAAAGCCATAAATGACTGAATAAATTTTTACAATAAAGAGAGTACAGATGATAGATACAATATTGATAGAAAGAAACAAAGTATAAAGAATTACCTAGGTATACATAATGATAAAGTAAAAAGTAAAATAAGTTAACAATGTTTTCTGTTCCAGGTCTGATGAGAGAGGGCTGTCTAGGAAACATATCATAGAATCTGTTAAGGAATCGTTAAGTAGGCTGGAGCTCAATTATATTGACATTGTCATAGTTCATAAGTCAGATCCAATGTGTCCTACTGAGGGTAAGTTTGTTTCATTTGAAAGTGGTAAAAGTGGCACATCCACCAGTATGTTTTGCGAATACGACACAAAGTACTTTGTTGCCCCTTGCTCTACTATATCTTTCACTTCTCTCATTTCCTCCTCCTCCTCCTCCTCCTCCTCCTCCTTCTTCTTCTTCTTCTTCTCTTCCTCATTTTCCTTCTTCTTCTACTTTTCCTTTAAAAGGAGGTTGCCCCTTGCTCTACTATATCTTTCACTTCTCTCATTTCCTCCTCCTCCTCCTCCTCCTCCTCCTCCTTCTTCTTCTTCTTCTTCTTCTTCTCTTCCTCATTTTCCTTCTTCTTCTACTTTTCCTTTAAAAGGAAATAACTTTTAAAAGTAACAGAACTCCTTCTTTGAGTAGGTACCACTTATTATTTTCATATTGCATTTTTATTATTATTTTATTTTTTTTTACCTACATGAAATTGGAAACATGAAATTAACTTGTACCTACATATAACATACATAACTTTTAAAAGTAACAGAACTCCTTCTTTGAGTAGGTACCACTTATTATTTTCATATTGCATTTTTATTATTATTTTATTTTTTTACCTACATGAAATTGGAAACATGAAATTAACTTGTACCTACATATAACATACATATATTTGCATGGTGTACATTTGAAATACATTTAGCAAACATGTAGATAATGGGCGTAAATACTTACAAGTATAGCATTGCGTCGAAATATTTGTTTCTCTGCCATAAATTTGGAATCAAGCAGAAATAAAATGAATGGTGTAATGACAACATTATCTTCTGCCCTTTGTCTTCTAGACGAATGCTTTCGGTTCTGACATTATTTTATCTTGTATATTTGGAGTTCAAAATAATTGTTGTAAAGAATGAAAGGGAATACGTCGAACATGTTTCGCTGTGATATTCTAAGTGTGAAATGTAAGTTTTGTTATCATAATATAAATCTTCTGATAGTGGCATCTGTGTTTTGTGTGGAAATTTATTGAGTCCATTTTAACGGAATAGAGTTTACGCAGCTCAGCAGAACTTTACAAGTACATTCGGCCTGCACTTTCATATTTTAAGATTTTTGTACGTGGTTCCCTCCCGAAGTTTTGTTATCATAATATAAATCTTCTGATAGTGGCATCTGTGTTTTGTGTGGAAATTTATTGAGTCCATTTTAACGGAATAGAGTACGGAGAAGATTTACGCAGCTCAGCAGAACTTTACAAGTACATTCGGCCTGCACTTTCATATTTTAGGATTTTTGTACGTGGTTCCCTCCCAAGTTAAATTACTTGGGGTTTGCAAAGTACAACACCATCTCTGTCGGGAATTCGAATTACACTCTGGTGCAAAGACTGTATCACTGTTTTCCCTCATAAGTACATATATCACCTATTTATTTCCAGGAACTTGGGTGACGTTCGGCTCTGGTATCAGTGAAGAAATCGCAGAAGGCATCATAGTTGCAGCATACGAGGCTGGTGTCAATCTATTTGACGTGTCGGAAGCACACAGTGGAATCAAGGCTGAATTAGAATTGGGAAGAATATTGCATCGGAAGAATTGGAAACGATCGTCTTTCATTGTTGCCACAAAAATTTACTGGAATAGCAAGTAAGTTGATGCCAAGTAGGTATTAATTTTAATTACTTTATCAAGTTTCCATTTATTAATAGTACAACATAACAACAGAACATAAAAAAAAAACATATAAATGGTATACTCATCTTTAAAAGGAACCCCAATTTTATTATACACGTGAGGGTATTAAAATGAATTTTCACCGATTCCTTTTCTTTTGTTTCCAAAACTCTAAAAAGTGATAAAGAACAAAACTCCATGTGTATGTCTATCTGTTTTGTTTTCTGTAAAAATTCTTATGCGTTTTAAAATGTTTCGACCGAGAGAAGATACAGTAGAAAGGAGTGAGATGGAGGAATAAGGGTAAATGCAGATAGACAGATACACAAATGCATGCAATATTAATTATACACCTTCATGTTCCAAAAGGGGATAGGTACATGTCATTAACTCTATTCCACACTAAAACCATACAATTGAGGAACCTTCATCTTCACATTGATTGAAACCACAACCTCCGTCCAAAATTAATAGCGTGTCTTCTCCACACAGTTGGAGGCTTAATCTGGACCAGTGAAAATTTCACTTCTTGGGAACTACCTTCTCATCTCCTAGCCCACTTTAAGAGGAAGAGAAGAGGAGAAAAATACGAGAATGATAAAAAGATTGACATAGAAAAAAGCGAGAAATAAATAGGGAAAAAGAGAGAAAGAAAGGACGACCTCAATTTATTTGACGTCTGTTGAAAACGCACAAAGAAGAATCCGTGCAAATTAAATACAAGTGCTTGGAAATCAAGTTAAAACTAAAAACAAAAGATCTCTCGAACTTCAGAAACATGGATTTTTCACTGAAATTGAATTTCATAGCGAGTCAAAAGAAAGACAAGTGGATATACTTGAACACAGAAGCGTCTCGTCCGAATGAAGAAAATCATATTTGATAACAATGAAATTGTAATGCAGTGGGTGAGGCAACAAGTTTAATTTCAAGAAAAATGTTGACTTTTGAACAAAATAATAGTAGATAGATAGAATGTCCAGGGAATGTCTGTAAGGCTAAATTTCGTTGAAACGGTCACATAAATGAGAAAACTCCTTATTCTGAGTTTTCGGAAAATTGGTTGATCTTTTTTCCCCTTTTTTGTGAAACACAAGATTTCCAGCCACAAATCTGTGTTTATGAAAGGTTGATATTTTCATAATTAAAAATCTGCCCAACATATTATATTATTATAGCTAAAGTATAAGTAGATACCGAATACCGACGAGTTAAGGTAAGAGTATTTTATCGAATGGCTTCCTGCCCAATATACGTTTTACGTTCTCTACATGTGATAGAATTTCCCAAGGGTTTCGAATTTTTCCTCAGAGTTTTTACCTTCCTTGAGTTTGATATTTCCCTGTGTGGGGAAGAATAAGGAGATATTCTGTGTTTGGGTAATAGTCTTCAAGGAGAAAGTCCTCGAAAAGATTTTCAACCACAGATTTGTTTTCTTTTGTGCTTATACACTCGTACGGGTAGGTAAAGGTAACTAGGTACATCAGTACCTACCTATCCTCTTTTGTCTGGAATTTTACTGAAGGGATTAAAAGATTAAGTACTTTCTACTTTGGAGTACGTGCATAGATCTATTTTTTCAACAGGAAATACGTACCTACACTTCAACCATCCTAATACGAGTACTATCGAAGTTTGACGGAAATGGGAAATAATTACAACTTAACTACGCTACGTCTAGAGGAGAGGATGGAGGACAAAGGAATGTAACGATAAATTAAAACAATGGTCAATGAGTTGTAAAAAAATCAAATCAATCAAAATGCCTAAGAGAAGAGAAACAATACCTTACAACTCAGACTCACAACTCTAGTCTCTAGTACTCTAGCGAAAAGAATAAGGAAAGAGAAAGACAGAAGCGCAAGCGCACTACAAACTATGTTGATACCTACTGAAGTACTGAACTGAAACTGAAACCTCTCTGCTTAGTCTGCTTTCTTACGTACCTACCCGAAGGTTTCAGGTTTCGGTTTCGGAACTCAGATCCGAAACCTTAGAGTGTTTCGAAACCTGGGATCCGGAGCCCTGAAAAGTTTCATTTTTCCCATCACTAAAAGACCTAAAAGTAAGTCTAATTAACATTGCAATGAAGAAGGAGCAGTTGCAAATGGGTAAAAATTATAAATAAATGGTCGATTCCTAAATTCCTATGTAACAGTTGGGAAAAATCCAAATCTGAGGTCAAAACTCCGAAAAAAATAACACTGTAAAAGGTCGAAAGAAAATTCAATTTTTATTTTCCGTTCTAATGAGAGAGTTCAAATATGTGTGACGTCAGACTTTACGCAGTTTTTTTCGTCCGTTAGGTAGCGCCACCATGAATAAAAAGAGGTTGAGAAAACTAATTATTAGGTAAATACCTACGAAAAACGAAATTTTACTTCAAATTCTTCAAAAGTTGTGAGGTCTTGAGAAAATAGTTATCGATAGTTTTTTTGAAAACTATCGATAACTATCGATGGCGCCGACTATCGATAGTTCTCCTCCTCTATACCTTACAAAAACACTTTTCCACGTAGACATAGTTTGCATGATTGCAAAAACTAGGTCAGTCAAAACAAATCAATGGGGGTATTTGCACTGACAAAGTTGTAATATTATTAAGTCTTTTAGATATTTTTGCTTTCGATTACATTATACGGAACCTATATTGGGATCGGTCCAAATTTTCAAAATGGGTGGATATATTTGTTTTAAGGTCCCCCAATTAAAAAGGTACTTTTTGCCCATGGTCTGCACGTAAGTTTGTACATGACATACCAAATATCTCGAACGGTTTATCCCACTGGGATGAAATTTTGTATACATTCTAGTAGTTGCTTAATGTAATAGAAAGTCGTGTGATGTTCACACCAGATTTTTATTATTCTTTTGCTAGATTATAAATTTACCGCTCAAAACTTTTGGCAAAATGGTTGTTTTCTTCAGTGCTAGATTTATGAGTAGTTCGGATTTACTGAAATTGCTTTCTTTGTTGAAACCTCGTAGAAAGACAAAAAGAAGGAAAACAATGGAAGTACCTACCTACCTACCTACCTACCTAAATTTTAATTCTAACCTGCTTCGGTACCGTAATAGTTGAACGCTCGTCTGATGGGAAATTTCATTCAAATTCCAGCTAAAGCATGGGATTTTATTTTTAATTATTTGATAGTAATTGAATTGCAATACGAGTAAATGTAAAGGAACTGCCCCCATTAATAACAATTACCAATTTACCACAGGTACCCACTAATGCTAGTACCCTACCTATTATATAATATTTTTCTTGCGGTATCAACGCTTACTGGGAAACGACTAGAGAGACACCTGGAAAGCTGTTTTGTGTTAGTGAAAGGGTAGTATAGCAAACGCTATTGATCCGCTGCAGGAGAAAGCACAGGTTGTTCTGAATTTTATTGCTTACCTTTTACTACAGCTGTCTTTTTTATGAAACCCCTAGAACTTCTTTAATTTTAGTACTGCTGTGAACATTTTCTCCCTCCCTTCCTCATCAAATTTTCATCTGTGTACTTTGGCTTTTTCAAACTCGCAATCAAGTTCGTTCCACATGAGCTGAAAAAACGCAACATGCTACAAATGAAAATAGAAAAGTTTTGGAAATCGATAGCATAATTGTGGAACCAACCTTGCATGAAAATGTTGAAACCATTCAACAATCAACGCATATGAAACCACAATGTTCCCGTCATCATCAATATCTCGAGTGAGGGCATTTGTCGTTTGAATAGAATTTCCAACAGACAGGCACTTGTAACATGTACCCACTATTAATAGTGACAATAGATAACAAGCCTAAAAGGTAGATATATTAATTAGTTTGATTTCACACTTGAAATATATTTCCTATTTCCTACACAATGGCAAATAGGAGTGCAATAAAAGTTCTTCACATAACCTCAAAACGTGGAACGAAAAAGTCATGAAATGGGTCCTCGCGTGGAAACAAATAAAATTGCCGTCAAGAGAGCCATCTCAAACAATAGGGCCCATGAAAGGGGGGAGGGGTATTCGATATGTAACATTTTCATATTTTGGATAGAATTTGGCAAACACATTGAGCTTTCAAAGGTAAGGACATTTGCTCCTTAGATTTTGAGGCCCATCGGGCCTATGGAAACTTTCTTGTTATTGTTCGAGGAATAGGTTTTTTTTTTTTTTTTTTTTTTTTGTAATTTTTTTTTTTTTTTTTTGGGGAATTGTTTTTTTTTTTTTTTTTTTTTTTTTTTTTTTTTTTTTTTTTTTTTTAGCTGCTTGACAGCGATATTGAGGATTAGTCCTATTTTTGATACTATACTCGTATTATTAGTATTATTATTATTAAAATATTGTTTTCTTCGGAAGAAAGGAAACGACTTGGAAATTAGGTATTTTCAAAGCTAATTTCCTCAACCTTTTGCTTCCCGACGATATTTTTCATTTCCGTCCATGAAGATATCGGGTGACCTGGTCACTGAATGAAATTCATATCACGTAAAATCTCTCGTAAAATGTTCTTCTTTCCGTTCTGTGAACATTTGTAGGTGGAAATTTAGTCCCAAAAGCGCAGTTGGCGAAGGGATTGGATTCGTATCCTGGGAAAAGGAGGCTGATGCGGTTCGAATCACAGCAGCGACACGAAAAATTGATGAAGTTTTATAACAATGGCATGAAAATGAAATGAAAATTTAAAGAAATCAAGTGTCAGTTCCTATTAGGTGCAGAGTTCACATATGTATTACAAATAATACAGATTCTATTCATACCAGTTACATCACTCCATCCAAAACATGAGTTAATGAGTTTACGAGAGTTAGGGTTTAGAATTTCGAATCAATCATATCACGTCTGCAGGCTGAAACCCATGAAAATGAATGGTCTTCTAGACGTGAAATACAAGTTTTCAAAGTTTCGTGTTTCTGAAAGTTCTGCGTGGCATTTCTTTCTCAGAAAGTTTGAAAGTACACGTTTGTCAAATAAATACAAACTGCAGGGTTTATTATTAATGAAACTTAAGGGTACAGGTATAACCTACCTGTTAGAGTAATTGCTCGTAAGCGTACATAGGAGACCTAGTTTCTAACACACAATACTTCCTACATAGAACTTGGAAATGGTTTAAAATGTTCCAAAATATCTCATCGCCACTCCAAGCGCCTATTTACGCGTAGCGTACGTCTACATAAATATTTGATTATGGACTCGCTTTCAAAATTAACTTGCATCTTTTTGCCTAAATGAACGAAGACGCTTGATTTCTTATTTATTTTGTTTAAATTATACAATAGGTACACTAAACAAAGCTACTAACTCTTGAACATAATGTACTTAGGGGGTATGTAACAATCGGAAAACATTCGCCTATCTCTTACACTTCGTCTACATTATTTACATAATGAGTTGTGTTAAAAACTGAATTAATTAGTGAGCTACTAATTTGATATGTTATAATCTAGATACGAATACAGAAAAGGGGAAAGGACAAATTGTCAAATTTATTTTTTGCCTACAAAGAAAATGTGTGAGAAAGAGAGAACGTAGGCCTTTGCGTGGAAAGTAAAAATAAAATCAATTAGTATGATAGCCTCTTCGGTTTCTGAAAATTTGTTTGGAGTTAAGTCAAATTCCTTAGGTTGCTAAATCAGCCACCTGCTGATTTTTGACCACTTTTTAGACCAACTATTGATTTTTGTGCAACTTTTTGTACTTGAACTTCAAATTGCAGCAATTGCACATTTTCCAGACAAACAATGTACAATTCCGACTTCTACAACTCGTATGTACTTGACCCTAGGTATGGAGACCGAAATTTGCCCCTAGAGTCGAAGAAGTTTGTAAAAACAAGTGTTGGATTTCAAGAGTGTTACTTTTGGTGGAAAAGTCAGAAAGTTGTGTTTCGTGACAGAAAGTTATTTCCTTCTCTCCAGACATTTCCGCTCAATTATTCATTTGGGTTATTTCCCCATAGTGAGGGAAGGGGGGGTGGCTCAACATTGGGAAAACTGGGACTTTTAGGTATCAGTTGGAAAGCTAAGTCCGTGTAATATGATGTCTTCCATTAGGCGGATAGATTGATTGACATGAGCCAGTGAGAGAGGGGGAGAGCTTTAATAGAAAATGTAAAGAATAGACATGGAAGATTGTCGTTCGTGTTAAGCAAAAGGTTTGACTAGGATAATAAGTAAATGGACATTTTATCGAAATGTGATACCACTGAATGCACGTGGCTTTGTTCGATACTATGTATTCTTAGTGATAAACCTACAACAAAAGATGTTTTCCTATCTACTTTGAAATGATTGAACTGTCATATAGACCTTAAACGCAAGCCATCAATAGACTTAGACCGACCTACATAAGCCATTCTATTTAATTTAAAGTTCCTTTAGAGAAAAAAAAATGTAATACGTACATAGGTATACGTACATAGTAAAAAAAAATGTAATACGTACATAGGTATACGCACATAGTAATTGGAGGGCTTTTTTCAATTTATATAAGTCGAGGACTTAAAATAAGTCCTATTGAAGAAAATAAAATATATTATTTAGCCTATAAATTAATAATAGATGGACACAAGTACCTACATGGATACAATTAAAAGGAACAGATGCTAGAGGACTCGACCTTTTATGGTGCCAATGGTTTGAATGTTGTTCAGTTTTATATAAAAAAAATCACTTTGTAGAAAGGAGTTCTGAGGGGAAAAAGAAAATGAGAACTAAAATGGCTCAACAACGCTACAAATAAAAGTTAGTGAAACTCAAGGGAAGAGAAGAGGGAAAGATAAAAAAAACTAGAACAGATAGAGAGCCTGGAAGGACGGGCTAAAAAGGAAAAGAGACTTGTTCAGGGGAAGATAGATTAATGGAAAAAAAGGAAGAGACAAATTGAATTAACAAGCAGTATACAAAAATACATAGAAAGGGGTGCGTGAGAAAACTGTGGAGTGAGATGAAAGGGAAATGTTCAACCGAGAGAGGGAGAAAAAATAGTTGCAAATAATGAGAAATGAGAAGAGGGAAGAGAAAGAAGAAGGAGGGTCCGAATTAATTTAATAGGAAGAATAAAGTGGCCAGAAAGCCATTTACTAATCGTACTTGAAAGTCAGAAAATTGTATCTTTTTTCGTAACAGAATTTTCTTCCCCTTTTCCCGTGTACAGACGGGGTTGGCGTTTTTCTTTAGCCTCTCAATCTGCCCTAACTAAGGTCATTGCTTTGTTACGCAAACTAGGAAATAATTAGTGTCAATGTGTTGTACTGTCGATAGTTTAAGCAAATACTCCTTTATCTTCCACAGAGGTTGTACGAGCAATGAATCACGCCATAAACCAGGGTTGGATCATGTACTGGGGCACTTCCCGCTGGTCCCCGGTGGAAATTATGGAAGCCTATAGCAACTGCCGTCAGTTTAACTGTGCCACGCCCATTATAGAGCAAACAGAATACCACATGTTCTGTCGAGACAAGGCTGAACTCTACATGCCGGAGTTGTACAACAAGATTGGTAAGTTTCAAATTTTTCGACCCTTGATTATACTGTCAGCTAAAACCATCGTAGCATGAAACTGTGTATTTTGAACTGGATTTCTGTGAGATGAATGGAATATATATTTTTTGCAACTGATACCAATAAAAAGGACAAACCTTGGAGCCGAAATTAGAAAAAAACAACTGTCCTTCAAATTTATGACAGTCAGTCATTTTGGGAAAAATCACCGATTTCAATTTCACCAAGAGGAAATAATGAAGTCACTAGATGATTAAATGTAATCCATTTAAAATCGTCTGTTTGAAGAGATATACTGAAAGCTTATTGTTCCGTTTTCCATTTCACAGGTGTAGGGATGATGGCATGGTCTCCAATATCAATGGCCTTGATTTCGGGAAAGATAGAAGAATTCACTGTTCCTGTCTACCCCAAATCTTCTAAAGTAAGTAGACTGTAATGTACAGTAAGTAGTGTCCTACTGTGGTCTTATTCCTAATTCTTTGTTAAACCCTATTTTCGACTTTCTTTGTGTTATCAGGAGAGAAAACAGAGAAGTTAGCTCTAGAAAGCGGAGTTTTTTTTTTCGAATGAAATCAGACAACCATTTAAGGCCAGCCACTCACTATCAGGTAGACCTGACAGGTACACCTCATCAGGTCTAACTGTTAGTGTGTGTGCTCATCAGGTGTGTGTTAATCAGGTATGAGGTAGACCTGAGAGGTGGACCTCATCAGGTCTACCTGATAGTGAGTAGGCCTAACGTTTCTTCGATTTGCTTTCCAGTTGGTTCCCAAACTAAACGCCGCAGTCATGGGGGAAGTGGAACGCGTACTGGATAACAAGCCTGCCCGCCCGCCTATGGTCTCGACCCTGGCACTCAGATGACAAACAATGTGCCCCCCCTCTAGTTTGGGGGGGCCTGGTGACGTCACACCCAAGGTAAACATATACTCTCTTAATCTTCTTCTTGTAGTGCGCTATCCGTTTCGGATGTTGACCTGGCAAGTTTCACTTTGTTCACAGCTATGCGGAAGAGTTCAGCCTAATCTGTCTGGTAATATAATAATAACCAACCTTAGGGTTAGCGCAGTGGACTTGGAATCTGGAGGTTGGTGGTTCGAGTCCAAGTTCAGTCTAGTGCTAGTACATCAGAAAATTATATTTGTGACAAGCATGAATAATTAGCAAAATAATAATAATAAAATGTATATAAATACTTTTCTTCCCTTCCTTAACAACTGGGTAACGCTCGGAGTGTTCTCTACCACCTAACCCTTAGAGCTTAGAGCTGTGTAGTCCTCAAAGTTCACTGAACAAGAGACGAGAAATGTATTTTGTCTCGTATCTACGCGTACCTATAGTCTTTTGAACACCTTTCCTTGTGCTTACAGGATGAGGAGAGTGTCCATACCCAGGACACTAGGGAACAGCGAGTACCATTCTGTTCCATTCAGTGACAGTACGAGAAGCAGAGTGACCCTGTATAAAGGTAAGATCACTAATATCCTAGATTGGAAGCATCTGAAGTTAAGGGACTTCTCAGTATATGAATATGAAATCCAATATATCTACCCTACATTATTACCTACAGAATATTCCTCAAAAACCAAAAGTACCTTATTTCATTAGAAACAACAAAGTACCTTTTTAAATTGTCTTATGGCTAGCCAGAACTAGTCATTAAGGTTTTGCACGTTTCACTGTTGATAAACCAGCCAAAAACTATAAGAAAGTGAATTTAGTATCGTACTGGGCATAAAATTTAAATTGTAAAATTATGAGATGAATTGGCATGGATTGGTCTTGTTTATGACCTGTGAAAGTGAGTTGTAATGATATAATTTGTATTTAATACCTATTATATTTTTGGTCGGTACATGAGTTGATTTCATATATTACGAGCAAGAGAATTGTTAGAAATATTTGTAAACTTGATTTACATTACGCTTCGTTTCTAATTTCTCCATTTTAATTTGGTGTTTTTATTACCTACAAGAAGGCTTAATTGTAATCATTGTTTACTTATATTTTATGGTTCAATAATCGATTGTGAAAATCGCGTTGTGGTTATTTTGTAAAGAGAGGTGTAGGAGAGAGGTTTGGAAAAAAGTTTATGTAACTGAGGGGGCATAGAGGTTGAGAAAAAAATTATAAAAGGGGCAGAGGCAGGCAAAAACATGCATAGGCAAGCTGGGTAATAAAAGCTATAAATTATCCCGATTTATTTCAGATTAATGATTCTTTTTCTTCTAGAGTTGTAATAAATTTTCTAATTTTCTTGTTCTATTTCCTGTTAACAGGTCACTCCGTGCTTCAGTCCACCATAATGTATTTACACCAAATCCCTACATCTCGCTCATTGAAGAAAGGTTGTTTCTTAATATTTATATTAGATACGTAATTTTTTGTTACAATTTAATATCATTAGTTTAAAAACCAGTATGAGATTTTTTTTCCTCTTCTTCTAATTCTTTCAATTCAACTTTTGTTAGTTACCCATTTTGATCATTTTTATGTTAGAACAGGCTTGTGAAAATTATTTTACATCGAATTGCTTCCACTCTAATCTTTACGGATGAATTTTAAAAGTCCTTCAAGCTGGTATAAAAATAAGCATAATAAAAGGATAGCAGTGATAACTTTAGAGGGAAAGACAAATCCAAGACTCACAAGACTGTAACTAGAAGTTTATTAAGAACTCAAGCCATTTGTAATGCCTACGCTTATTTGAATTTAGGTAAAATAAAAAAATAATAATAAAAAAACGGGGTGAGAATGAAATTATTTGACCGTGTCTCAAGATAAGCTCTGTATTTGAAGAAGTTCCAAGTATCAATTATCACCGTGTGATTGAGGTTTAAATAGGATAAGAATATAACTTATGGGATGCGATCAATAACTTTACCTCACACTGTATTATTTCATAAAATACCTAATAATAAAATTAATTTTAAGCTCGTGTAGGTATTACATCGTATTTTTATTTGTTATAAAAAAAATCTTCCGTTTTCAACATTAAATAATAGTTATGATAATAATAATATCTTTTATACTAGGTATATTTCAGCTAATAGAAGCTACGCATTTTGTCCACAATGTAGTCCCTAATAATAAAAGTCGCAATGTTACTAATTTGTAAGACGCAACATATCAATCGTGAATAAGATACGTATATTACGTATCCTTAGGCTGTACCGGTATCGTAATCGTAAATCAAAAGTTTTGTGGATATCACAGCCTCCTTTGTTAATTTCATCAGCTCGACATTTTCTTTTTCCTCTGGTACTTCTTCGTTAAAGAAGCTACTCAATTGTCCTTACGAGTCTGAGTATTTACCGTATTCTTTCCAAGCTCAGAGCCGAAACAAAAGACTCTGCCGGAGATTAAACCCGGAACCTCCAGTGTGCAAGTCTAGTGTAATACCCATTTGGCCTCGGAGGTTGCTCACAAAAATGAATACCTAAATAAACTTAGTTATAAAACTTTATGCCTTATTTATATAATTTAATGATAATATTAACATAACCTGCCTAAGAATAACTAGGTTTAATTTCTTGTTTGCAATGTAGGTAGTATAGACTTTTTTTATCATACCCAACTGGCCAAACAAACAAAAAAGATTGTTTTATTTGTATAAAAGATAGGTCATTTGTTTAGTTGAATTTTATTTGCTTAAATTTGTTTTTTATTGTTCGCTTTTTAATGTGTATACCTACCTCTTTATTTTGTTATTTAAATTAAATTCCATTAATTTGGTTGTAAAGAAGAAAACAATCAACCAATGTGAAATCATTTTTTTTGTAGGAACTCAATTTGGTTGGTCTGGAGGTTGGTTCGAGCCCAGAGTAAAATTTAGCAAATTGAGTGCTAAATTGAAAATATAGCTTTTTTCCTTGAATGATTTTTCTTTTTCTCAAAGAGCCTATTCATAAGCCAGGTATTACCGATACTTATGGAGTGAATAAGTCCTAGGTAACCAAATATCTAGATAATTATACAATCCTTGGTGGGATCAAGGACTTATAAGAATTATGTAATTATAATAATATTATGATTTTGTTAAAATTATTTAAATATTTTAAATGCCAGCAAATAGTACAGAAGAATTAAATAGGTATCAAAGATGCACTGCCCCGGTTAATTAAAAAGAATATAATAGGTATTCAAAATACATAATTGCAAATGATTTTTCACTATCTACATCTAAAAAGTTCATCGGCTCAAATTGAACAAATGTTTTATTTTTTCTTCAACTTTAGTTCACTTATGAGTAATAAAATTAGTTATATTTTTTTATTAGTTGTATCCTATAAATATTCTTCCTTTTAATTCTAAAAACAATAAATTCTTTTGTATTTAAAGAAAAGTAATTATATGAATAGATATTTTTAATAAATTTGATTTAGGTTTAATACTCGTAAATGTAGGTAACATCTAGATGTCTTTTCTCCCCTTATGATTGTCCATGACAAATATTATTAGATACTTTTTTTTTCAATAGGAACTAGGCAATGAATATTTTACAATTTCACTAAATTCTTAGTTTCTCTGTCCTATTGTACGTGACAGAAATGCTGTTAAAAAGTTGCAAGATGGAAACATGGCTTTTTACCTATACCTTTATTTTTCTAGTCCATTATTATTATTATTATTATTATTATTATTATTATTATTATTACTTGTCTTATATTTCTTCCTTCGAATCCAGAAACAAGAAAAGTAAACATTAAAAGATTAACAATTTAGTTTGCTTAGGCAGGCCACTTTACGTTATAATTTACAAATTTGCCTTGATCTTGTGTATTTTTGTAGAATATGGACATTAAAAATACGAAGGGTTGAAATTTGATTTCCACTAAAGTTTTGGAAATAATTTCCTTTTGCTGATTTTGAATTCTTAGGTGCTAGTTAATAACAGTATTGTTTAGACACTTTGTAATAGATTTATTAGAATTGTAATGAGAAGTGAATGTGATATTTTTCCTTGAAATTGTGAGTTATGAAAGAAAGACGTTTTTAAGGTAGGTAGAAATATAATTGTTTGTGTAATATCAACTGGATAAAAATTATACTATGGAAATAATATGATTCAGAATATTCATAGATCGTCATCGTCACACTCGTCAACAAAAAGTAAGAGTATATGTACTGAAATTGAAAACTACTACCTATTGAAAAATTTAGAACTAGAAAATTCTTCTTTCCTTTTCTTTTTTGTTCCTTAGAAATATTAAATTTATGTAAATGTAGCTTGAACTCTGTGTATGCTATAACAATTCCCAAAAAATAGACAAGGATTTTTCTTTCTATGTTGATTATTATTTTAATTTTTACCTTTCAAACATATTTTTGAGTAGGAGTGCAGCTTTTTTATTTAATAAGTAGAACCAGAGTTAGGTATCTAATCAAACTTCCTAGATATTAGTGACTTATACATATTCACAAATTCACATGTATGTATATTTTGTGCCTTAGTTTCTTTTCTAATGATTCATTACTAATGATGATGTCACTTGAAGTTTCTAGTCAAGATGGTATATTGAACTTAGCTATAAAGCTACTTGAATTAATCGTTGACTTCGTTAGTGACTGTTAATACCTACTGCCTACTGCTTTATTAGTCACACTTCGTTAGCTGTAAGATGCAAGTTTCTTGAAACGGCGAAGACAAGATAAGTCCATAGAGGACATGAGTCCATAGATACTACCTATAACTTGAACATACCTACTTGTACAAGCCTCAATCACATTTCTAATCCAATGGCTTTCTATGATCGTCTACGTCAGTATTATATCATTCAAAATCGTATATAGTTACCAAATTTAATCATTGCTTTTAGTGTACTTTTTACTTTCTATTATTTTCATTTATTTTATAGTATTATTTTTATGTAGTCTCTCGTGTTAATGAAGAAATTTTGATAAAGTTGAATTCTGTCTTGTAGATTTTTAGTGCAGCTCTATTTAATTATCAAAATTGTCATTACAAAACCTATTATTTTAATTACTTTGTATTCGCAAACTAGTTGAAAAAATTCTTGTCTATTTTGGAGAGGTCTTAAATCATTTTTCTATAATATAGAGATTTATATTTTGTCTAATAATAAGTACCTAGGTACGAATGTTAAATTCGTGCTTACAATATGTCAAACAAAATATTTAGAAAATGAGGGAATTTCGTAAATTCTCAACGAAAGATATCTTTTCCAGTATTAACAGCTATACTCGCCTAGCCTATTATTATGACATTTTAATACATAATTATAATCATTTCTCAAGAATCACAATTTATTAGAAACTTCGATTTTTTCACTATTACGAAATTTTCTAAATATTTTGGGTTAGATGGATTTGTTTGTAAAGTCTATCTTTACTACATATCTTACGTATTTATTGATTCTCTCTTTTTTTACTATTCAAAATAATTTTCCCCGTTAATATATTTTTTTTCTAGATAGGCATGTACCAGTAATAAATTATAAAATTTATTGAAGAAATAAATAATTTATTATAATTAGAAATTCATTATTTAAAAAGTAAATAAAACAACAATTCGACCTTAATAAAATTAGAATGACTTTGTTTTATTTTGTACTTTCTATATCTACAGATTTAATACAACATATTTACCTTAATCATCCTCGTGAGGAAAAAAACTCAATCTAATAAATGTTTTCATGGAAAGCTTACAGGTAAAACGGTTTATAAAACCCAACTTGTTTGAAATTGACAGATGTCAGGGATTACGCTCTTATAAAGAACAAGAAATTTGTGATAGTTACATTTCTTCTATAAGAAGGAAATTACCCTAGCTGTTTAATACCTATTCCGGATACTAAACGTAATTTTAGTTACCACCTAATAAGTGAATCTCAAATTGAATTGGCTAGTTAATTAGGTAGTCAACTATTGTTGAAATCCATCATTTCCCAGGAAACAAAGTTACAAGTTACAATAGCTTTCAAGTACATACTAAATGCAATTGGTATAAAATTACAGAGGTTCTTAAATGAACAATAAAATAAAACTCCCTGATATATTGATCTGTCACGCAATTGATGGAAGTTCTTATTATCTTGATAAGGCAATGATTATTATAATAATAGACTCTTTATTAGGTTACATACAGCCCATAGGCTAAATCACTAGATTGCCTGAGAAATTTCTTCCACTTAGCCTTCTGATGTCCTATACAACATATCTGAAATATCTACCTCTGTTGGGACTCTCACTCCTGTGAGAAAATCACAGGATTACCAAAGTAGACTCTTTCAAATCATCATCTTGTGGACAACCTATAACTAGCATGAGCTTTCATGGAACTATACCTCTTGGAGCTATCAATCTTGGTAGTGGGGTGAGATGACTTTGAACTCTGATGGGAACTCGAAGGAACTTCATCATTCCTGTTTTCAAAACCCTCAGACTTGCCGCTTTCATAATTCCTGTGGATTTCATTTTTGAAATAGTTTCCATCAACCAACGCATGATGATCACTTTCCACCTCGCCGGTACCGGTAGGATAGTAAGAACTCACACTTGGGCTGATCTCTACTTCACTGGACTTGAACTTGCTATTATCTTTGTATTCGTAACCTTTGAACGAGTTCTCATGGGAAGAGAAACCCGCGCTCTGAGGTAGAAATGAGTCGATTTCTCCACTGCTGTAAGGTTTGTTATAGGTTTCCTGGGTGAGAGCATGAATGTTGAACTGCGGCTCTGAGTTGTTTATCTCTACTGGGGGTGGGGATGGATGTGGAGTTGGGGGCGGGTGGTGTTGGATGTGCTGCACATGGGTATGACTAGGACTAGGCCAGGATCCTGGGGATTTCTCATGATGATGGTGATTTACTGGTGGATGATTGTAATGCGGTACAGAGTGATGATGTAGCTCAGGATGGTGGTGTGGCTCAGAATGGTGGTGTGGTTCAGAATGATGGTGTGGCTCTGGAGGAATATAATGCTTGGTGACTTGGGAAGGTTTCTGATATCCCAAGTTATGATATTTCACTTTAGGTCCTGGAGCAGGACCAAAGACCATATTTCTTACCACCATGAAGATAGCTGTTGAAAGCGCCATGTTATTCATCATGAGAGCATGCATGACCATCATCTTCAAGTTGGCTAGGATGACTGGAGAAAATCCTAGCATGATAAGCTGAGGTATGAGCATGTAGGGGTGCATGAACATCTTCAGAAAGCCGCCTTTATGATGCTTCTTATGTTTCTTTTTGGGTTTCTTTGGTTTTTTGATTTTAATTTTGTTGTGATGTCCACCATGACCTCCGAGACCTCCATGTTTTTTAACCAAGGGTACAGTGGACAGTTGAGTCTCCTGCGTTGGCGACAAGACACTTTTCAGCACATTCTGGTCAGTCTTGCTGTCCACATATTCTGTACTGCTCACATTTTCATCTTTCAGATCACTGTACTGCTCTGTAGAATCAGTGTCATTGAAAACTATGTAAATGTCTTTTCCCTCGGACTTGACAACTACAGTTTCAGTGGCACGTGCAGTTGCATTGTCAAGGGTAGAGGTTTCTGCGCTGGCTTGAACTTCTTTGGTTACTTCCTCAATAGAGTCACATTTTATTACACTGATATTATGGATTATTAGACTACATGTAAAAAACAGCAAGCTATTGTAAGAAAAACCCTTAACTGATTTTCTTCTGAACATGGTTTGATTTTTGGTTTAAGATTAAATTAAATTATCTGGATATTGTAGTACCTAATAATTTATTGATTTTGATTTGTAAAAATACTGAAGAAAAGATAAAAATTGTAATGTTGTATTTACTTGGAAAATTATTTAATTGGTAACATTAAGTTATTAATTTATACTTATTGGAATAACACTAATAGTGAATCATCAACCCATATTAAATAAAGGCTTAAATTATTTAAGGAAAAGCCAACTCAATATAATCTTTTGTGTATTTTTTAGGAGAAATAAACTCTCGATTAGATAGGTAACTAGGTATTTTGAAGAATTATTTTGATAATTTTGACTACGATATCACATTATTAGATAGTTTAAAACAATTTATTATTTGGTCACCATACAACACCAAACAAGAATCACGTTACCAACGAACGAAGAAAAAAACTGGCCAAAATTTCTTTCTACACCAAAAATAAACCGCTTGACACCATTTTACGAACCAAACTACGAACTGACCATCGTTCTGACATAGATCTCAAGTTCAATACCAGAACTCTTAGAGCACTAACCAAGTACCTAAAGCTCTCATATTTTCTTCTCCAGCGAGACTGAAATAAAAAGTAAAATTATAAGTGAAAGGGAAGGCTGAAACGAGCTATAAGAGTAGCGTATGTGTAATGTATTTAATCTTTCTTTCTTTTTATGTTTATAAAAAACTAAGTATGTATAACTTTGGTTCGGTTTAGGGATAGCACAGAGTTCTTCTTAAATTTATTTTTAATCAACGTATTTTTCTTTTCTTTTTCCCTTCTTCTTTGAAATGTCATGCATTCCCAGTAATGAGATATACGAGTAACATTTACATCATCTTGATGTAACATAGATACCTATCTTGAAGGATATCTTCTGTACATACAAGTTCTTTCGTTTATTTCATTGGTCTGAATATTTTATATCATGCCTTTCTTCTTCCTATACCTACTTACTTTTTATAGAATTATGGTGCACTTACTAACACTCGGACACCAACAAACCATAAAAAAAGGCCTATCTAATAACGACCAAAGAAGGTATCTCATTCAATAAATAACTGCCGCTAGGTATTAAACCTATATTTTATAGCCTAACCACAGACTTGAACTTTTTTTTACAATTTACTCCTCCTTATAAAGTCATCAGCGTCAGTATCTACCTATATAGGAGTAAAGTTGTAAACTTGGCAGTGAAATGATCTGAAACCAAACCACACAGAAACTCAAAGCTTAGTGTTAATTTCATTTGAAACAAAGAAGAAAACACTAACTAAATACCTACAGGATTTGCAGGAAGACTTTTATTTATTTTTTTTGGGGGGGGGAGGGGGAGTAGTAAAAAAACTAAACAAGACAATAAAATTGCATTTTTTTATAATGCAAAAAAATATGCAAATGAATATTTTTTGGCAATTATCTTAGCTGACAAAAAAAAGGAAGAAAGACAGGAACAATATGTGCATCGTCTTTGTATATAGATCAGATATAAACGAAGCTCAGAAACTTCCGTAGACCCTATATGAAACATTAAATCCACACGTCTTCTACCTTGAATCCAGTTTCTAGACGGAATTTTTACTTTGGACATTCCTTCTTCAGCTTTAGGAGAATTAAAGAGTAAGGAAGTGAAGTAGAAGAGATCCCCACGTTTCTCCTATGATTACATTACCATTACAGGTAGACTTGGGCCACCTCTGTGTCTGAGTGGTCAAGAGCACGGACTCTCAACCTGGAGGTGCTGGGTTCGAATCCCGGGCAGGGCAGAAATTTTCTGAAAGCACTTTTCCGTTTCTGGATAGGCATGGATGTAAAATAATGTTATAGCGTTTGAAAAGTCTTGTTCGACAGAAAGCTATCTCTTTTACACTTTCAACTTTGAATCCAGTCATTGTGTCCTGAATAATATGAACTAGAGGGTTTATGAGCTCTACATCTCAATTTGATTAAGATACCTAAATAGCATTCACCTTCCTACTTACCTAGTCATGAGTGCATGTGGTAATGCGGTTACAATCTCAGCCATATTTAAATGTATAATGCACAGCAGTAAAAATCTTGCACAGAAGGTACTCGTATTATTATAAAAGTAGTAAATAGGTGTTTTAAATGTTGTCTATTTTGTGCAGAAATAATGCTAGCAGTGGCGACCGGAAGATTTAGGTGCCCTCAAGCTGATTGGTCCAGAGCTGTTAATCTAGGGCTGCCATACGTCCGGATTTTCCAGGACATGACCGGGAAAATCCGAGAAAGTTTTTTTTTAAAAATCCTGGAAATGTCCGGGTCCTTGATCGAAAATGGGGATTCTCTTGATTACAAACGGTTGTTATCTCTGAGTATCTTTGAAGACTATGACCGAACAGTCTCTGCGTATGCTCACAGGTAACAAACGCTTGTGACATAAGATGGTAGATCAGGTTGACAAAGCTCTTGGTTTCCAGTCAAGTTATTTTTCCGCCACTATACTCGTATGTCAAGCTACTAAGTTGCACACTAAGTATCTAAGTATTATGCCCTGGGTTTAATGTTCAACCACACACACCACTAAAACAATCATCCTCCTAACTTGTCCACTCAAGGGTCAACCAGAAATAAACATCAAAATAATGGAACGTCAACCAGGTTTTCCATCCGAAGGGCACAATACATTTCCAGCTCTAACGTTTCCGTTTCTATTTAGACTGGTTTTTTATTTATTTTATTTTTAAACTTTTTGTATGCAGTCTTCGCCAGTGAAGTTTTCATCATTCGTTGAAGATCTTTTGAGTCGAATGTGTTTGGAATTTTAATTTCGTACCTTCTTTATCTGAAGGTAAGTGCTTTTTTCCAATTGGTTTGTCGGGGGTTGCTTGATTTTCTTGGTGTAAATGGAGTGCTTTTTTCTGACCTCTAACTTAAAAACAATTAATCCGTTTATAAAGTCATTGTTATCTAAAAAAGAAAAAAAATCGTTTGGTAAATAAGACAACACTTTCGTCGTCTTCAAAAAAATACTGCCGAGACCAGGATTCGAACCTGGGTTACTGCGGCCACAACGCAGGGTCCTAACCACTAGACGATCTCGGCTGATAAGAAATATCGATCAGATAAGATAATATAACCGAGAGAAAACTCAGAGGAAATTCTGTAACGCTTTATTTATCGATAGCACAGAATCTATCTACAGCTATTACTAGATAAACCTCTGTGGCTAATGTAATGTGAGATTTCAGTAGGTAGCTAGTGGTCAGTTAGTGCACTTAGGTAGGTACCTACTTACCTAAGTATCTTACCTACCAGCCATCAAACCAGTATCTTACGGAACTCATAGAGATAGGTGTGAATAACTGGACTTGTGTTTGGTAGAGCATCACATTTACCTATTTATTATTTATTTTACTACTCAAAATTATTGGTATTGGTATCTATACATATATTTTTAGATATAAAAAAAGAAAAAAAAATAGGATCCAGAAATGAGATTTATCTGTGCGAAATAGATACCAAATACCACAAATAGCTATTCTTATCACCCGCCCACAGGACTAAAATTTACCGACATACCTATAATAATAATAATTGCCTGATGTCACTTTGATTACACTTACATAACGAAATAATGTACCTATTAATTGAATTGTGAAATATTTATTAGGGTCAATCATACCGCCTTATTTACGTACGTAATTATAAAATTGTCTACCACAAGGAGTCTAGTCTAGTCTAGACAGTATCTACATTATAACTGGGTACTTGTTTATTTCAATAATCGACCAGTCTTGAAAAGCTGAAATGAATATTGCCTTGGTACGTGCGAACTTCAACTAGGTGTTCATTTAACTATGCCAACAAACTATAACGGACAAATAACATAAATTATTTACCGATTTTCACTCATAACTGCATCATGGATATCTTGTTACCATAATACTTTGCAATATGCATGTTTAGATAAATGATGGAAAACTTGTTTTGCTATGATAATTGGCATCAAAGGTACTAATTGAATAATATTGTTTTATCAAGTACGACCTAACATTATTTAACAACTTGTTTGATTTAGCATCTGAATAACTACTTTCTTTTGATGCAGGTAAGTTAGCATGATAATGTTTCTATTAAAAGGTACACACTGGACTTGGTTCTCTGTGACTCTGTCTGCCCTTTATTACTCTAATACCTAAACAAATAGTCTGAAATAATATTTTAAAATCATTAATTTGGGCAAAGACCTAAGATGTTAGTTCCCTCTTGAAATAAATGTTCACAAAATCATTAATATTTTTACTGGCTTTCTTTTAAGTGGCAGGGTTCAGAGGTCAGAAAACACAGTCAGCATTTAACATGACAATTTCTCACTCTTGTGCACATCTGCTCCATGTACCGACCAAATAAATCTCAATTTAAAACTAACTTCCCAACTTATAAGGACAGGTAACTTAAAACTATTGGAAATAGTATGTGTATAAATTATTCACTTGAATCTAACCTGTGCTAGCCTTACATTCTATGCGCTCAAAGTAAGCCTTAAATTATTAATTTATGCAAACTTCATTATAACTTTCTTCGAGATTTTTTTATAATCGAATGAGATATTTTGAATTTTATTCGGAGGGGTTCTCACCTTGACCCTGATCAATGTATGGGATGAAACTGACCAGTTGGAATGCTAGATACGAGTATCTTCGAGCTTTCTCGGAATCAGTGCCGAATGGAAGTAAAAATAATACTAAGTTCTTATTTTATACTGCTCTAATAGGACTAACCAGTCCCTTAACCTCAGCAGTGGACTATTACTATTGTTGGGGTAAAATTTTGTTAATTATGTAGCTGAAATTTCACACCTCAGCTAGGATTGAACCCAAGACCCTCCTGATCACCAGGCGAGCAGCAAGCTCTACCTTGTACAATTGTGGATAGTATCAAAATGGTTTATTTCCATCATAGTCGACAGCGCCAGGCGAGCAGCAAGCTCTACCTTGTACAATTGTGGATAGTATCAAAATGGTTTATTTCCATCATAGTCGACAGCGAAAAAAAAAAAATGCCATCGTTAAAAACCCATTTCTTAAATCTAACTTCCTACTAAGGCAAAAATATTTATTTCGGCACTGTTTGGAATTGATATGAAAAGAGAAAGGCATTCCAAAATATCACAAATTATAGAACTTTACGGTAGTTCAATGATGTTAACATTGTGATCCCTTGAGATCCAACTGAGTGATTTCACAAGTTAGACTGCTAAGGTGCCTATACACGATGAGTCAGTCCAGATGGACTGAAACCGATAAACATACTATTACCTGCCTAATATTTTTTTTTTATATATTTTTTTTTTTTTTAAATATTTAAACAAGGTTTTTTGTTTACATATGTTTAAACTATACCTATGAAATATATAAGACCTTGTTTAGACTGCGGGAGTAAAGGGACTTTTCAGTCTCATTCTGGCAGGATAAACAAGGTGTATTCTATTCTATTCTATTCTAATATTTCATCAAATATTCAGTATTTTTGCTGACCGCAAAGCCAAATTTCCGAGTTTCGGAACCCGACCAATAAAAAGTTAACTGTATACTATCAAAACAAGCAAAGAAATAATTGTATGCCATAGAGAATGATGTTATGGACTTAAGTAGCTATGTATAAGTATAGTTGGTCCTCCTATGTTTCGAGTGTCACGACTACCTGTACCTATGGGAACTCGATGTTGAAATTGAAACTTTATCTGCTCTGAAAGGTTTTAATTTCGGAATGAAAAAAAAAGAACTAGGTATGTATAAGATACCTATTTACCTAATTATCCGCATACTTCTAGTGAATTATTGCAAAGCACTTTCATGAGAAAGGCAATATTCCATCATAATGATATGCTATAGCTCCTTAATGGCAATTCATAGCTCTTTATACAGCCACATTATTAAGGCATAATTTGATTGATCGTCTGAAAATAACTGGATTGAAATGATCGTGTAGCTTTGAATATTTCTCAAGCTACAGAGCCCAAAGAACCAGAGCTATTACACTACTTCGGATCATGTTGGTTATCGTGGTAGGAAATTTAATTATTGATTGACTTGAAATTAAGTACATACGTCTTTCTTAAGACTAGCATATAGGTCAAGCTTCTGAGTTAACGACGAGAAGCCCTTGAAATAAACGCGATCAAAATACACATGCAAATTTTTGATACTTTGGAAACGATTCGTGAGAAATCCTAAATATTCTTCCTACATACTAATAATATGTCCTAGGACTTCTAGGTGTCAAGTAAGCGCGATGACCAAGCGTGTTATTTGACCACACCAATTGTGTTCTACGCTACCTAACTCCTAGCCAGGAAAACAAAATAGGAAACCCAAAGGTGAACCAGATTGGAAGACACAACAATTGCAGATTGTTCGTAACAATTTCCACTCACTGGATTCAAGAAACCAACTTCCCTTGAGCTTTGAAATCGAGAATCTTTTTACATGTTCTCATCTTATCTGAGGCCTGGGGTGAGGACATGTTTTAGTCAACGAGGAAACTAGTTTTTATCGTAGACAAATAGTACTAAGATCAATCTATCTATCAATCAGTCAATGCAATAGAAGGAAACATTTATAAGTATATAATAAAAGAGAACTGTTGGAAAATGGCAACCAAGTTAGATTTTTTGTGTCGGTCAGAAAAGACATACCCGATAACTCGGAAGGTGAGAACAAACCTACCTATATCACAAACGAAATATTAACATGTTCACGACAATGCATGGAAATATTAGTGGACTTTCATGTCGTACTAGACAAGTTTCCAAAACATTCTAGTTGGGTATATGTAGGTACCATCTTCAATATGTAAATTATATACGTATTCTAGACCCAGTAAAATAAAATGTATGTCAAAGAAGAACCATTTCGAAAAGTTCCGTCATGTCTGACGTATGAGAAGATATAATCTAAGAAACCAGTTCCACTAATGTTTTAAAATTTGCTACTGGAGTCGTTTTCTTAGAATTTTTTTACTCCAAAACTTTAAATGAATTTGAAAGTATAGATTTATTCTTTGGTAGGCAGCCCTATGTTAGGTATACCTACATAAAGGAGTTGAGTAAATTGGAGTATAAGTAGGTATGTACTTGAAGTGCTACGTTTTGCTGGTACGAGTACCTTCCTAAAGATGGGCGGCTATCATACTTCGTAAAACTTTTCAATAATTTCTAGTTTTGTTCGCTCTTAGTATTTTATCATTTTTGACTGCCCAACACCTTCCCATTTCAGATATTCCACAATGACAATAACTACCTCGTATAACTCAAAAGCCCTTCAGCAGCCATGTGAAGACAAAATCATCGAATATCACAAAGAGTTTCAAATGTCCCCAGAATCCATCAAAAACGACATCCAAGCACTGCGAGACTGGTTGATTCAAAATCCCCACCTTCCAAATATTGATGGTTCGTACAATTCTGGGTTTTTCTATAATTTAGGTCAAGCGTTAGTAGAGAGACAGCAACATTATTGAAGACCATCAGCAACCCAAAGATATTCTGATTTGTTCCATTCAAGGAGCTCAAAGAAAAGATATCTAATAAATATGTGTTTTCTACGACTTGCAATTTACTTTCTTTCTCCTCAGATGACGGCCGATTGGAGAGAATCCTATTCTACTGCAAGAACAGTTTGGAGAAAAGCAAAAGGTTTATTGAGAAACACTACACACTCAGATCTCAGTATCCAGAATTTTTCGCCCACAGAGACCCAACTCTGTCCAAATTGGTAGACGTTGAAAAAATAGCGTAAGTCTTTTCGAGGTTGAGAGTGGATTTTTGTCTTTATTTCTCGACACTAGTTCAGCATAGCCCGTCCGCAAATATAGCCTCTTTTTTTGAGGAGCACAAATAACAGAATGTCAGGAAATGGAAAACAACAAACTGGAAATTTAATATTATTGGAGGTGAGAGCTCATCGAAAAATCCCAACAGCAAAGTGCAGTCCATCTATCGTCACGAAATTTGTCACATAATCCAATGGTATTTTTTCTGTCCAACAGCACATACGTTCCTCTCCCCAAATTGACAAAAACAGGGCAGCGCGTCGTACTATTCAAACTTTACACACCGGAAAATATTGGCAACTTTGACCCGGAAGCGTTCTGTACCCGGACATTTATGACGTATGACTTTCGAGTATCCCATGACACCGCTAGGACCGACATTCTAGTGTATGACCTATCCAATGTTAGCATGGCTGTCATGGGTGTGATGCCACTACAAATGATCAAGAAATTAATGTCCATTGGAAGCGTGAGTACCAGCTTAAATAAGTGAAATTTAGAACAAAATTAAACAAAATAACTAGGCAACGCAATATTGTGTCATCTAAACTTCATCTGTTCCGTCTATGATCCGCTTCTGTTCATATTATTCCGAGTAAATTTTTGACTTGGCGGGGCGGAGCGCTGCCGCGCTCCTTAATATTGTATTACTTTCCTTTCTTATATTTTCAGAATGCTTTTCCCTTCAGAATAAGCTCGTTCGTGGTGTACAATTCAAACAAAGTGTTAGAAAACATTATCAACATTGCCAAAACCTTCATCCCCAAGAAGCTAACTAACCGGGTAAGTTATCATAAGTAATAAAGAAGTTTCTACTAATAATTATATAATTATCTACATAATTACTTGAAAATAAAATACCCTTAAATAACATTTTAGGGTTATATACTTACACAATATCATTGACAAGTTGTTGTCATTTGTATTAAAATAATAACTTCTTCCACTCTTTAGGTTCAAGCAATACATGGACTTGACAAACTGCATGAGCTGGTACCAAAGGAAATTTTACCTCGAGACTATGAGGGTGATGAAGCTATGACCCTTGAAGAAATGAGAGGTAAATAAGATAGGATGTATGGTCAGGATGGAAGTAGTTATTTTAGCGTAGGGAAACCCGGACCTTTCCTTTCCCCCTTTGAATGGTAAAGTCGGCTATTTTGAAAACACTTTTTAAACAATGATCCACTTCTTGGCGTTCAATTTTCAACGCGAAAGTTTTTTCTAAGGAACAGAGTCGTACATCTTTAACTTCCTGGTAAACAAGTTCTTCTTTCAGAGGACACAAACTTTCTTGAAATCGCGTCTTTTGTAGAATACCAAAAATCCGGATTTCTTGATATTTGGACAACGTTTTCGGTAGATAACCTTCGTTTATCTGCAAACTGGTATTTGTCTGAATCATGTAGTCGTCACTAAAAATATTATTTTAGGGAAATAAGTCTCTAGAAAACAGGAATATCTTATGATTTGCTACCTAATGACACATTCCTACTTTCGAAAAATACAGCTCCTAAGAGAGATAATCAGTACTTAATATTAATTACTTAAGCCTTCTTCGTATTCAATTGTTCACAGATCAATGGGACGAAGAATTAATCAGAAATCGCGGCTGGTTTATCCGTGAACAAGATCTGAAAACTGACGAACACAAAAGATCAGGGAAACCATTCGAACAGAAAGAAACTTTCGAAGGTTCCTTCCGAAAAATCACTCTTGATTAAATTAAATCACTCTTCTCAAAACCACTTTACCCTACATGAAGTTAGGTCGCTAACTTTGTGAATTATGTATCAATGCTTGTACTTTATACTTCATTTATTTATTTCACTGAGAATAAATCTGTAAATAAAAAATTACCACCTTATTGAACACAGTTACATTCTTCTTCGTCCGATTCAGCAGATTTCTCACCTATACCAAATGTATTCAATCTTATGTCTGACTTATTCCGAATCCAAACCTTCGTACGTTCTCTCTGTACTGTAATGAGGAGGCATTTCTTTAGTTCCATAAAGGGTCAGTTTTAATGATTTCACTTTGCCCTTGTTCCTCGTGATAAAGTCCAGTAGACCATCGTATTTCTGCAAAAAAGATAAAAATATGTTTTCTCCCATGATTATTCTACCTTGTTTTTGCCGTGTCAAGACGCTCGCCTGGTAATCAAGATGGGTTCAATCCCAGCTGAAGTATGGGATTTCATCAACATTATTTGAGAATGCGACCACAGTAATTGTGGTTGCTTACTGCAGGGGTAAAGGGCCTTCATAGTACTATCTGAGCAGTATAAAAGCAGTTACTAATTCTAGGAGGTTGGAGGTTATCTAGGAGGTACTAATTCCAGGAGGTTAATAAATAATCCCACAACCGTGTCAACCCCAGAGGTAAAACTCACCGTATCAAAAATCTCAAACTTCCATTCGCCCACAGGATCTTCCCCCCAATGTTTCAAGGTCAAGATAGACCAGTCTACAAAGCCAGTTTTACAGTCATCTTGAGGACGGGGTTCCATTAGGACCGACTTGACACCTGTGTGCCATCAGAAGAAAATCAGACATAAAGCTCAATAAAGTGGTGCAACATGTTGCGCTGGTGCGTCCCCATATCCTACAAATAGAGGACTATAAAATGTGTAAAAAAGTCAAAGGAATTTTTAATTGTGTTAAGCATACTTAAATGCTTATCGCAAATATCTTTCCCCAATATTATTACACCTAGATAAATTTTATTACTTGACTTGGACTCGAACCACCAACCTCCAGATCCTGAGTCCAACGCGCTAACCACTACACTACTGAGGTTGGTTAAAATGAACAAGGAGTGTGAAATGAAGGATAATGGTGACAAATGCTTTTTGATCCAATGGAAAAACAAACCCACACTTCCTGAATGCTGTGCCAGTGTATCTATCGGTACTTTCTGAGGCTGCAGAGATTTCTCACAATGTACAGATCCATTACGAATTCCTACATGAAATATTTATTCTTTTCCTGAATTCTTCAGGTACTTATACATATGGTAGGAAACGATCTTTTCTGCGATCTTTTTAAAGTGCACCGTAGTAACTTCCTAAAGAATAATTGCGATTGGTGAATTTACAATAGAGGTACAAAGTCACCAGTCATGTATGCCAGTGTCACTTGACGAAGCGAAGGTTAAAACCAGACATATTATTTTCTCTCAGAAAACTGGTTTCAAAAGAGAAAAATGACATAGGGAAGAGATAACATAATCACCATTTGGTGTTATCATGACCCTAATATTTCCACTTGTGTAACTCAGAGAGTAGTAAAGTTTCATGTAGGGATAAGATCATTAAATGATGGAGCTTTAAAGATCTGTAGGTAAAAATACTCAGGAATTGACAACACCTACATTTTTGGGGAGGGGGTTGATGAGTGTTTCACTGCCGTTTCTATTTCGTAGCAATGAAACAACTGCTACATTAGACTCAAGTGGTCTGTGTCGTAATGTTTTTGATTTAACCTTACGTGCTTATGATGCAATGTGTGAAACTTGTAACAAGAAAGCAAAGCACATGGTTATTATACTTGATCATGACATGAGCACGAAGAAAACTAGAAGTTACCATAAAACCGGATTTAAAGAAAAAGAAGTTCAAGTTTAGGGATGATAAGCAAATATGAAGACGATGTTCGATATTTTGAGTTTTCAACCAGCAAGACTGATGGTGGATTTCACCAATGACTTAATGGGAGAATTTTTAATGACCCAAAAAGGAGTTTTTAATGATCCAAACAGGATTTCTTAAAAACTCCTCCTTTTTGGATCACTGAAAACTCCTTTATGGATAATTAAAAGCTCCTTTTTGGACGATTAAAATTCTCTCATTAGTGAAATCTCTCATTAAGTCATTGATGAAATCCAGCATGATATAAATATAATGAATTAATGACTTACCAGAGGGCGCTGTAAGCTCAATCCGCACATCACCTCGCCTAGGATGTTCTATATTGAGAGTAGCGTGGACATGTTCAAGATATTTCACTTCGTCAACAGTGTCGGAGCACGGGGTTATGTTGAAGGATCTCTGCCACGAGGAGGCGTACGAGAAACCAGTGGAGGATCTAAAATAGAATAGAATATAAATTGTTTATACTGCCAAAATGAGAATGAAAAGTCCCTTTACTCCCGCAGTCTAAACAAGGTCTTGTGTATTTGGTGCAGAAATTCACAAATTATAAATTAAAACCTTGCTTGAAAAAAAAAAAAAAAATAGAATGTACCTTTGTACCTTGTTTATCCTGCTCATATAGGAATAAAAAGTCCCGTTACAACACCAGTCTAAACAAGATCTTATGTATTTTATGGGCTAAATATTACGCTTGGCTTAAAGATTACAAAATACCTTGCTTTAAATGGTAAATTTGCCTTCGAAATGTAGTAGTTCTTGGTGCATGGGTGAGTTAAGGAACATAAAGGAGTTTTTGAAATCTATTCTTTAGACCTATAAAGGAAACCTAGACTCACCCAACATCCAGGGCTATCTCACACTTAGCCTGGGCCGGAACATTGACCCAATTCTTAGCCAGACTGACCAACTTGAAAGTATTGATCAGACCAAATCCATAGGCTGAATGAAACCATAGGTCACGGGCGTTCCGTTCCCAACCTGAGACATGGGAGAGGGGTTCTCTTTCACTGGTCCAGGCTAGGATATGCTGACAATCACGCCAAGTCATGTTAGGACTGAAAGAAACAGATCTGAGATAATAATGTTGAAATTACCCTTTTTAAAAACTTCTAAAAGGTTATGCTCGTTTTAAATATTTTAGATCTACTTTGGTCGTTTGAGTTTGATCTACTATGGTCGAAATTGAAAGTCCTGAAAAAGGAGAACTCTTTTTGAGCTTTTTCAAAGATTTCACCCAAAATAACGGCCAAACAGTACATTTCCTGAGGTCCGGCCCGCGGGCACTTTTGATCGTCATAAACTATTAAAGCTCTCTGCAAAATTTGGGCGACCTGTGGCCTGTGGCTAAAGGTAAAGTCCTGAGAACCGCTCATTTCTTTTGAGCTTTTTAGACTACGGAGATAAAGGGACTCTAGTCCTATTCCAGCAGGATAAACAAAATGTATATTATTGTACACTTACTTAGCTTCCAGAGCCAATGCTAAGACGCCAGCGGCTATAGGGGCTGCAGCAGAAGTACCAGAATGTTCACAAGTACATGTGTTATGAACATCAGTTGTGATCTATGCGGGGAAATGAAAAACATTTTATAATATTATTAAGGAGGGTAGACACCTGTTGATGCTAATTTGTGAAAACTATTGGCAAGAGGGTGTAAATGTGGATTGAATATTCATTCATTCCAGATTTACACCCTCTTCATCATATAATTCTTTAGTCGCACTTGCAAATTTCACCACCTAGGTAATTATATTAGAACTTGTGTTACTCATGTTCATATTTTTTTTTTTTTAGTTTTATTCCTTTAAATAAATACCTATCACACAAATCATAAAATATAGGTACTCACAATTTTCACGGGGTCTGAGATGCCTCCAGAATATGCAGTTGCAATCAGTCCTGTACACTCTTCTGAATAGAATGGTGATTGTCCATCTTCCCTCGCACTTGCAATGGCTATGGTGTAGATACTATTGATGTAGCCATCAGCAGCACAATTGTCCCCGTTATATTTTCCATTGCCTGCTGCAAACACAAACAGCACTCCTTTCCCTTGACGACCCTAAAAAGAGAAAGTTAAAACTTAAAGTTCAACTTGTTTGGGCAATAAGAAGAGTTTGATGTAAACAAAGTTTTGAAAATTAGGGACTTTGAATCCTCGTATATGATAATAATATGGAATATGGACTTAGGTACCTACCTGTTCTAATTAATTAAAATTGATCTGTATTGTATTTCAATATATTCTTCTTCTTTTTTTGTGAGAGGTTGTGCATGAAGAAATGACAATGCATAGCACTCAAAATATCTGATTTACTTAAAGGTCCAATAGTTAGGTAAGTATGTACCAATAGGTCTGTGGTATGCTTATAGTTCTTCTAACCTCTCTAATCCCTCTATCAATGGCTGCCTTAGACAATTTACCAGGTCCATCCATAGATTTTCCATCATCTGGAGGACCCCAGGATCCACTGTAAATATCCACCTTGTCCAAACCAAACTGAAGAGCCTTTGACTCAATAAGATCAGTGGTTTCTCCATCCAAAAGTTTCACACCTGGAAAATGTAATGCCAGGATTAAGCTCTGCCAGAATGTGATAGCCACGATCAAGAGACCCAAAAGAGTTGACAGTTTTTGACAGAACTGATTTTAGAGTTATACTTGGGTGTAATTATTGTAATTGTATTTTTCATTGGGCTTTGAAATACAAATGTAAAAGAATCTAATTCTAAAACAATTCCAGGTTTGATGAAATATGGAAAAAAAACATACATTTTATCCATCAATGACATATTTATGTTCTTGTATATTTGACTCACCTCCAACTCTGGCTCCATAGCACACACCCACACCACACTTGCTATTGTTTGGTTTCATGACCAACTCTCCCGCACATCTAGTGCCATGCTTGTTCCGAGGATCTTCATATCTTGGTGTGATATCCCACTTCTCCGCATTGAAATTGTAACTGAGTTCTGGGGCCTGAAAATTGACGGGTAAGTACAAATTTAGCATAGTAATATGAATAATGGGGCATTTTTGATGAGCATGTATGCTTTAAAAAGTTACAATTCCTTTTACCTTTATAAAAATTTTCTCGACTAATTTTCACAAGGCTTGAGCAAAACTGCACAAGATGTAGGTAACTCAGTGGTTGTCATTTAGAGCAGTTGCATTTGGGTAAAATTTAAGATTAAAAGGTCGATTTCTATGTAAAAAGTTGTGAAAAATCCAAGTCTGAGGTCAAAACTTAGAAAAAATAACTAAAAGGTCGACAATTTTTAGAAGTCGTAGAAGAAAAAGAAAACTTCCAGAATCCCTCATTTTCCCAGCTTTTTGACTTCGAAACATCACCCAAGTAAGTGCAACTGTTCTATTGATAACTGTCTGGAATATCTCAGACGTAGTAAGAAAAAATGAAAGTCTAGCCATACTCACAAAGCTATCTTTGATGTCCTCATGTGTATATTCCATTCCATCATCTATGATGATAATATTCACTCCTGCTCCATTTATGTTTAGTTCTTGATACACAGGGACTATATTCAGGTCCAATTTCTTCGAGGAGTTGGATAACCTGTAATCTTGCTGAATGAAACAAAGAAGCCATATTTAGCTGGACCAAATGGAAAACTCGGGGTTCTAAGTAAATTCTAGTTTCTTTTTAGATGGAAGTTTAAACATGAAACATGATGGTAAAAGTTTTCATTTAATAAAAGTTCTACAATCTACAACTTTTCCACTTTTCCTCTTTTCCAGCTTCAACTCAAAAAAATCTTCAAATCACCGTTATCAGTTTGTTTTGATTTTGATTCAAATTTCAAAATACGCTAACTTCACACCTGTTGATTGCTGTGAACATAGCGCATGATGCGCATCATAAAGCCGCGTTTACACGTGCGCTGTACGCATAACGTTCGATACGAATCTTGAAAAGAATCGATCTTGAGAGTCCGAATCGATATCGATCGAGACGGAAAATCAATCGCGAGCGATCGATTTTTTTTTAGGTATCTAGGTAACACCTATCTACCTAGGTACCTACTACCTTTAGGTTTATTATTATTTATTTCTCTCATAAAATACCTACCTACCTATTCCTATCTTGAGCCTCTGTGCATGAGTAAATGAGCACAAACAAAAACTTCAGCATCTTTATTCAGTTATGGGTAACCTACTTATATTAAAAAGCAAAATTAAAATAGGTATAGGTACCTCCCTCTCCATGATAATAAGTATCTATGTGTTTCAAAAGTTACCTCGTACCACTGCATAGGCCACCATTCATCCGTAAACATTCCCTCGTATTTGCTGACCTCAGTCTCCTTCCTGTAAATTTGACTCATAGCTCTCAGTTGTCTTCGAAGTTCTTGAATTTCAGCTCTTTTCCTCAAATGTTTGGCGAATTGTTGTTGAGTCCATATCACCCTCGCGTCATTCAGTAATCCTACGGTTTCGAATGTAGTTTCTTCTGGGGTTTTGTGATTATGTTGCTTTTTGGAAAAGAGATAGTGGTTGTCCAGCCCATTGATCTGAAAGAGCATAAAACAAAGGTAGGTACTATCCATCATTTTGACAACGAAAATAAATGTATAATCAAAACTCACAAAGCGGACACAATGATATAGTAGCCACATATAAAACTGGCCACCTATATGGACTATCAACTGATCTTTAAACTTAGCTTTGGTCTTGTTTATCATCTAATTTCCTTCCTCTTTTTCGAAATCTATCCTAGATTAAAAATCAATTTGAAATTTTCCCTGTTTATCCTGAACTCCTGAAGCATAATCAACCGTACGTACAACAAATTCTTACAATGCCGTTGTAGTGAAATCCAAGATCCTGGGCCACCTGATTCGCGATATCCGGATCGCCTGAGATATGTACCACCCATTGGTTCAGGAAATGTTCGGCCCTTTCTACTCCAACGTGTGTCTGGGGAGAAAAAAACAAATTTGAAATATATATGTTGGTATTAAAACCAAACATCATCTGAGAGGAGGAAGACGGATTGTGTGATAGATATTTGCTTTATCTTTCGAGAATTAGACTTAACTTCTTCATCATGGACACTCGTTGCTATGCTGAAAGCCCAAAGAAATTAGTTTCGAGAGATACGATGATTACCTACCTACTCTCGTTACCTATAACAAGTCTTAGGAGAGGGCATCAAACGACATCCTCGTTTTTACATGGTTTTCCCTATAAAGGACTTTGTCAGTTCTTCTTCAATATAGACACAACGAGGTAGGTAAAAATCAGAGCACTAATAAATCAAGTAAGTAAACTATTTTGTAAACTTACATACGGCGTATATTTCTCATGGGGTAGGCCTTCATTTTGCAAGAGTAGAAAATAAAACGGGAGCACGTAAACGACGGAAAATGCGATCAGTGAAAATACTGCTATTTGAAGGCATCCAAGCACCATGCTGTAATCGAGAAATCATTAGTAGGACACCTAAGTAGGTAGGTACCTAATTAAACAGTTGAGCTAATGGTAAAGGAATTATAAATACAGACCCTACTTCGACAGTCTAAAAATCCAAATAAAGCACTGTACAAACATTACCTGTCGCACAAGGTAGGTAAGTACCTACTGCTGTCCTTACAAGAACTAAAATGTAATACCGAAAAATGATTAGGTACAAAAATTCAGAATACAAATTTTCAAGAAAACAACGTAGGTATGGAAAACTATCACCAATGTTTTAAATTTAAATAATACATACCTATAGATTATCTAGTTATGTGCAATGACTATGAAGGTAGGTATCACCTACAATACCCCTTATCTCAAAAACCATTAAAACTATACAAGACAGCTACTTAGAAAAATTCCTGAATTTGACTAGGTAGGTATGTATTAGTTTACAGCTAACATGAATAAAATAATATTTCTAAGATACCTAGGTAGGTAACAAGAAAGTATATCCAGATAAGTTAGATACTTACCTACCAAGTTCTTATTTCCCTGTGGCATCAGATCTAAATATACTTATATATGTTACCTATATTGATTGTAAGTATTACTTATTTTCGATTGTTATTTCATTTATTTTTAAGGAGCATTACCTGTTTTGAACAGACACAAAATTTTCGTACAATTCCTTCGTTAACATACACAAAAAGGAAGGACGGGCTAAAAATGACGAGGCTCTCAAATAGATACTTTAGATACCCATCCCTAGGTATCTCACCTGCCTACTTTTACTAGAACTTTGCGTACCTATAGATCGCGCACTATACGTACCTAGAAGAGTTTATTTTCTATCACCTAGAAAACACAACGTAACACATTGAACTATGTGTTGAAAGGGACGAAATGAAAATCCGGGCTGGATTTTGTAGGCTGAAATGATTATCACAACACCTAGCACAGTTTATATAAAACATCTGTGTACACTAGTTTAATTATTATTGCAATGACAGAAACAACAGTGTCATTAGAGTGATTGGCCTCAGTCAGAAAAAAAGTGTTTTCATATTGACGTTATTGTTATACGAAATATGACTCTAATTAAGAGTATCGGCTCTCGGAGTTCTTAATGGGTTGAGTAGGTAGGTTGAGTAGGTGCCTGTTTAGGTCTGAAGTTACGAGTAGTAGGTAAATTAATAGGTACCTACCTGGGGCGTAAAAAAATGTCTAGGTAGGTATAGGTAACATGTAGATACCTATTTCTCTACTTTTTTGGTGGCGTTCCCTTTCAAACGATGAAAAAAAAATCCCCTCCCCTTTTAACAAAAACAGTAGGTAGGTACCTAAAAGAAGAGAGAAAAAATGTCTAGGTAGGTATAGGTAACATGTAGATACCTATTTCTCTACTTTTTTGGTGGCGTTCCCTTTCAAACGATGAAAAAAAATCCCCTCCCCTTTTAACAAAAACAGTAGGTAGGTACCTAAAAGAAGAGAGAGAGAGAGAGAGAGAGAGAGAGAACTAATCTGAGTAAAATAATGAAATTTCAATCGGTTACAAACTTTTTATCAGAATGGAAATACGAGACCATGATTATTATAGTATGGTAAATAGCGCCTGAAAATTAATACCTACAACCTACAAGCCTGCGGGGTCCTAACACCTTATGTAGACCATGATTATTATAGTATGGTAAATAGCGCCTGAAAATTAATACCTACAACCTACAAGCCTGCGGGGTCCTAACACCTTATGTTACAAGCGACAAGCGGTTTGAGCATTCTCTTTAGTCTTTACCTTTCTCGGAGCATTCTCGGAAACCCTATCCAAACAGTCTCCGAGAATACTTAAGAGGTAACAACCGTTTGCATAATTATTTTGCAAGCAAGAGTGCCCCCACCTTATGCCTCAGCCTCAGTATAGCTTATTGCGTAAAAAAATATTATCAAGGCGTTATAACGTTATTAGCAAAATATCGACTTTTGCGATATCGATAAAATTTGTATTCGATAATTTTAATATCGATATTACGATTCCGATACACGTACGGTAATTCACGCCGGCTGTATGGCGGAAATTCCGTACGCTGAAAATACAGTCATTTAAAGGCCCGTTCCCATTTCTGAGTTTCATCCGTTTTTTTTTTTCAACGTCCTGCAGGTTGCAGGCAACATAATTTACTCGCCGGCTGTATGGCGGAAATTCCGTACGCTGAAAATACAGTCATTTAAAGGCCCGTTCCCATTTCTGAGTTTCATCCGTTTTTTTTTTCAACGTCCTGCAGGTTGCAGGCAACATAATTTACTTAATGAGTGATTTTTTTCAATTTGGCTTATTTCAGCAATGCATTTAAATGTCGTGACTTTTTCGGAGGTGTAAATTTTTCATAAGCTCACCCACGAGACCTAGGTATGTATCTACTCACTTGCTGTGAAAAAAACATGTCCATATTTTTACCTACCTATGTACCTACTTTAATAAAAAAAAAAAAGTGCAAAGTAGGAAAGTTTTTTCAAAGTACGGTAATTCCCACTCGATTTTTTTACTGCCTTGTACGGTAATCAATTTTTACTAATCTGGCAACACTGGCATTTTATTCATAACCCATTTCATTAATATTCATTTTCATTTTAATGCTGCCTTGTACGGTAATCAATTTTTACTAATCTGGCAACACTGGCATTTTATTCATAACCCATTTCATTAATATTCATTTTCATTTTAGCCCTGCATTTCTTGGATTTTTGATTTCGAGTGAGTTTTAATTTTACTGTGGCTTTTCCTGATTTATCCTACCTAGTCAAAGGGCTTAAGTCAAGATTTCTTTCTGTGAAAATAAATGGAACCCTGCAGATTTTAAACTATAAATAACCAACGCTCCATTCCAGTGATAGCTGCACTATTGGAATAATTGAATTTGTAGTCATTTCACATCCTCACTTTGCTAATCCCATCAACATGTAAATGCAGTTTTTAAACAAACAAATGGTAACATTGCATATTTCTATTCTCCTGTGAACTGTTGAACTTTCTTAAATTGTGCTATAAAATGATGATCCTGGAAAGAAATGTCAATGTGTGGTGAGTACTAAGTCTAGCTAGACACCAACCCTATAATATTTCATAATACTCATCTTGCTCATTTTGCAATGTATGTTGCAATTTACAGTGATAAAAAAGAGATTTGCCATTATGAGATGAGATGAAACAATCTGTGAGGTAGCAAGTTAGTCAGTCTGGAACTTTACTTACTATCCATGACAAAGGACCAACACATAATAATTCATAATCATTATTCAAGATCTCCAAAAGATGATTAAAAGAATGCCCTTAAATGTAGAATTCTTCATCTCTTTATATCCTGAAATCTGTCTGTAAGTAAGTAGGTAAGTGTGTTTTTAAAAGAAGATGTGTCCTTGCTTTAGGAGTGTCCACCCAAAGTAAGACAAAAAGCTTTATTGTGTAGAAAGGAGACCATATTCTTCTGTCTATAGAAGTTTATTAGTCCTAAATGTGTACATACCTGTACAACATTGGAAAAATAAGAGACAAACCCTTGAATAAATCAAAAACAATGTTGTATTGAATTTTTTAACTGTGTTTCATGATTTCATTGAAGAGATCATTTTTTTCTTTTTAAACTGTACCTAATCTCCGTGTTTTAGTGATTTTTTGTACATTGCAAATCTCAAAACTACATTTAGAACACTCTTAAAACAAGTATTTTCCTTTAAGTGTACCTACAGACAGTTCAGGATATTATTTTATTAATTTTTACCGAATTTAATGAATCCATGAAATCCAGATTGATAAAAAAAATAAAAATAAATCCAGTGGATCCAAAGGATTGACTCGGGGTCTTGATTTGTTTGGTTGACAGTGGTAGAAGATAGGGATTCCAAAGAGAGAAGTAAAAAAATAATCCAAATCATGAATCAATCAAATTCATTGGTTTATGATTCTTGTGATCAGTCAGTATCATTATCCCATTAAACTTCAAAGATCTTGTTAGACTGCTGGGGTCATTGGACTTTTCAGTCCTGTTTAGGCAGGATAAACAAGGCATATTCTATTTCATTCAAAAACTTTACCACTTTTCTGGGTGAGGACTGAACAAAACGGTTCAGTATGCTGTTCCACATCTAAAATTGTATCTTTTGGCTGAACAGATTTTTCAAATGAGACTGTAATCTGTTCTTACAATGACAGTGTATTTTAATAATATAATGGGGTTTTCCTAACTGCCCACTCTGCACAATTGGGTCAGAATGGCTGTGTACTAATTTTCCTTGATTGTTTTTCTTGATATGAGTAAATTGGGTTTCCCAGTTGGTCAGACAAACAGTTCTAATTTTCAAGGGTTTTGTCAGGATATTGGTCTGCAATTTTTTTTTTTTTTTTTTCATTCAGAAATATGCTTCATGACCCCATATCCAATGCAATCAGCTAAATCATTCCTTCTTTCTAACCGAGGCTTGAAACAAACCAGTCACGGTCTGTCAAATAAATGGAAGGTAGGTCGTCCATTGATTCAAATGAATAAAATATAATATGAAACATGCACAAACATTATCAATTAACTTGTGGTGGTGATGATAAATTTTGATAAGGAAGTGTGATAAGAGCATGTGAGTTCTTATTCTTAAAACTATCAAATCAAGCATGATTCAAGGGTAGTTGTCACTGACTGTTACCACTCGCTAAACTCGAGATTCGAAAGAGCCCACCCTCCCTAGTTTTGCCCCTGTTTAGACTGCTGGGGTGAAGGGACTTTAGTCTCATTCGAGCGGGATAAACAAGGTATATTCTATTCTATTCCCTACTCCTTAAAGCTGTGCTAGACAGAATCTGAATTCACTTCGCTTTGCCTCATAAGTTCTCGTGGGAAAGCGAAATTTGTACCTACCCTGTGGTTTCCATCATCCTACCTAACCAATGAAGAAAATGACGAACCGCGGTTGAGAAATCAATTTCGCGGTGGCAAGCAAAGTGGTTGTAAATATTTAAAAAGTTCCTCTTTCATTTTTTCTGTTGTTTGAGATTTGTTATTTGATCAAAAAATACATAACAATGATTTTAATCTTTATCTCTCTGTGTCTCTTATCTCTCTCCCTTCTTATCATTTGATTTTAATTTCGTCCGATTACAATGGTTTGATTGTATCAAATGAGTGTATTTTTTGATGCTGAAACACGTGATGATGCAATCTTGTATAAATTTCTGGGAAAAAGGAGTATTATAATGAACATTTGTTTTTTAATTTAGAATATCGATAAAATCCCCCTTTTCCTCTTAAATGATCATTAGTATTTTCAGGAGTAAAAATTTCAAACAAATACCCTTAATACGTTTTTTTTGGGCATGAAACTGTGTACCTACCAGGTAAAACTGTTTCTTGAACTTGAATTCGTCCTTTTGTCTACTTTTAGAACTGCTATTGTTCACTTTCATTTGTCAACAACTCAAGAGTCTATTCATAGTTATTACTTTTGATAGGAATCAGTGGGAGAAGGTACTTGCAGCACAATATACAATAGATTCAACGGGTTCTAGATTAGCAAATCTAGTCCTTATCTACCTACTTCAATCTAAATCAGAAAACGAACTTTTCCTGTTGTCGTCATACGCAGAGCTATTAATTGTACAAATGACTAAGCAGATGATTTAGCCAATTCAACATTGTATAAGTATAGGTAGAAGTTGCTTAGCATCTTTGATGTAGGACATCCGACCTTAACTCATTCATTAGGTAGGTACCTATACTTATGGTCATTTTAGGTATGTCTTTGAAGCAACACCATTTTGAATCAGGATGGAAAATAACGATTTTAAGTTGTCTGTATTACTGTTCTTGGGAACCACAAAAAATTAATCAGCATAAGTGGCAGACAGATTGTTGGGTCATTTTTCCAACATTATATTTGACTTCCCTGGTGACTTAAGTAAGGAGAATAAACATTTCACGATTTCAAGCGATTTGGTACGACCGTAAAATTTTATTTGTACATAGGTACATTAAAAAACTGATTTAACTGAGTACCTACTGATAAGATGTGTGATTAGCTGATTAGTGTTTTAAAGGGGCCTTTGTTCTGATTCTAATATTTGAGTAAAAAGTAAAAATATTTCAAGTTACACCCTCTTATTAATTAGCTTACAAATTTCCAGTAACCGGTAGTTGGAATGGAACCTGGTCTAAATAGTAAACGGTCTTTGGTGTAGGTACTTGGTAGCGAAATGTAAAAGATTCAGGTACCTAACTACGTGCGAATTAATTAACAGTTGTCCAGATCTTATTGACAAAGACTCTTGGGTAATAATCACATCCTGTTGGTGCAGAGTACGTGTCTTACTGTCTAGCTAGCTGTGAGCTATGATTTTCTGTTTGACCTAAGATTTGTGAATTGAAAACAAAAGTGTTGTTACTCACACGTACACAAGCGCACAGCGAATGTATTTGATTTCATATCCAGGATCCAGATTACAGTATTACTCATCGGAACATGAGAAGAAAAAACAACATACATAATTTCAAATTGAAATCAATATAGGTACTTACTCATTGCTTCCCCTGTTATACTCCGGAACGTTCCACAAATTTTCTATGAATCATTTTCTGTACCTATCCTCTTCCTTTCAACGTTGGTTGTTTACAAACAAGACACAAGTGCATGCTATTATTATAGGAAAGTCCATAGTTCCAAATGTGCAACAAATGAATCAATAAAGTATTTAAAAATAGGTTATTAGCAATCTCATTTCTAATACATTTATTTTGACTATGGGTCATGATTCACGTTAGAGGTACAAAGGCGATTGAATTATATCACTTAATTCCAACATTTCTTTCCCTTTTTCCAGATACTAGATGTTAACCGGTAAAGAAATTCATGGACACTAAAAAGTCAAACCAACAGAAAACTAATACGATTATACTGACATGGGAGTTATCAAAAAGTAAGTCCTTGTAATTTGAATAAACGCGCATAACTCGTACCAATGGAAAAGGACCAGGAGGTCTATAAATTAGCTTAGGTCCTTCCAGGCTTGTAGAGTGATGAAATTTTGTATGCATTTCATGTATTTTCCGAGGAGAGGACTGAAACAAGAAGTTAAAAATCGGATCTATTTGGGACGGAGAACACAGAGAGAACAGGGAGGGATTGGGGACTATTGGGATCAATACATCTATTTAGAAGACTTCTATATTTGAAATTTTCACATAATTCAGAACAGGGAGGGATTGGGGACTATTGGGATCAATACATCTATTTAGAAGACTTCTATATTTGAAATTTTCACATAATTCCCCCCCCCTAATTTGTAATTTTATTGACATTTTAATAGTTACATATTTTGTAATTTTATTGACATTTTAATAGTTACGAAATTTGAACTTTCCTTCACTAAACCACAAGTTTTAACACTTATGTAACACTGCTTATTGGAATTGCTGTTTTTAACACGTTCACTTGCCTAAAAAATACTTCCAAATGAATATAGAAGGAACCAGAAAGCAAGGTAGACCACGACTGAGATGGAATGATCAAATCAACAAAGATATCATCAAAAGAAATCAAAATCCCAGTCTCATTGAAAACCAACAAAAATTTAATGATAGAACTTGGTGGAGAGGTTTTGTGAATAGTCGACCTGTTCCACCAAACAGAACGACTTAGGATATGTATGTATGTACATATTTTTCATTACAGACATACATGACATACAGACAAAACAAACAACAAACTAAGGTAATTTATTTGTTAATCGTATTCTCACGTGTTCCTTCCCGTTTCAGGCTTTACATTACCGTCAAGGTTATCTTGCGCGTTTCCCTGGTCATTCTGAACAACATCTACTGTATTCCGACCTATTTCATATGGATGCTCGTGTTTCAACCGCTGCGATGGTTCAAGCCGCGGCTGTACTGGACCATCGAGGGCAAATTCTTTCACTGGCTCCTGGCTATGGTCTCCATGTGGTCTTGGTCCGCAGGATATGCACGTGAGTTTCTTACATTTCTTCCTTCATTCCTGCTTCGGTAGTGTAGTGGTCAAAACGCTCGCCTGGTAAACAGGAGGCCGTGGTTTCAATCCCAGCCGAGGTATGGAATTTTATCCTCAAAATAATTTGAGAATTTGACCACAATAATAGTAGCAGCCTACTGCTGGAGTAAAGTTTCTGACCGAAACAGGTATGGATATAATCTTCAGTGTTATAAAGTAATGAAAAAGGTCTTTGAGGTACGTTTCCCCTTTTTTTTTTTTTTTTTTTTTTTGTATAAGTGAACAAAAGAAGTTCCCAACACTTAGAACCGATTTCAAGACCGTTTCCTCATTTCCTTTTTTGACTTTGGAAAACCAACACGGTTGACACAACCGATTGACTTGGGAAAAACACCCTTGTATATCTGTTATTTTATTAAATAAAAAAAATAAATGAATTGAAATGAAAATTGAATCCTTTTCAGTGGCGGAGGCGGGAGATGACATTCGAGCCTGTATCGAGTCTCGAACCCTCGTACTGGTTAACCACCAGTCCACGGGTGACGTTCCCATGCTGATGGCCGCTTTCAATCCGAGACGGGGAGTTCTGCCCAACATCATGTGGATCATGGACAGGATATTCAAGTACACCAACTTCGGAGTGGTGTGAGTTTTTCTAATGTGCCTGTTTTTGTGACCAATGAAACTAAAGGAAATACAAAGTTTCATGCTACGAATTGTAACTCTCTTTTTCTGACTTGTTTGAATTTCCAGGGCATAGCTCAGCTGAGGCAACACATTCGAAGTTCATATATACCTCGGAAACGAAAATGGATGATGCTGTTCCCCGAGGGAGGATTTCTGCGGAAACGGCGTGAGGCAAGTCAAAGGTAAGAAATTGATAATGTTCCAAAAATCAAAATTAAATCATAGAAATTGATAGTATTCAAAAATCAAAATTAAATACATAATAGAAATTGTGGTAAAGCAGAGCCTTTTCACAACTTTTGTGGATATGACAGCATTACTAAGTGCCTCCTTTCCATATAAAAATATTGATAATACATATTTAAGAAGAAGCAAAATAGAGCATATAGAAGTTGAGATTTCTCATGCGTACGCACATTTTCAGCTGTCGTCCAGCCCGTTTGATTTTCTCTTTAATTTTTTGCTGGTATGTTAATTTCTCAAAAACTTCCCTTTCAGGTACGCTGCCAAAAATAATCTACCTCAGTGTCAGTACGTGTCTCTGCCCAGGCTGGGAGCTTTGGGCGCTATCTTTGAAGAGCTACATCCAGAAGAAGAGGAAATCTGTACAGACAAACATGGCAACACAGCCATTTTCCCGCCTGACAGTAAGTTTCTTTGCTTTCTCTGTGTCTCTTGTTATAGGACTATGTATACTAAAACAATCTAATGATCGGTCCTACTGTCACTTTCTGAACTACAAATTACCAAGCATCTTGTTGTTTCAGTTTCCTCTCTATGTCTTAACTTCTTTCCTCTGGTTAGCTTTACCATCTCGACTGCAAAACCGGACATGAGTAAAGCACTATAACTTACTATTACTATTCACTCTTTAGACTGAAGGGAGCATTGTCGTAAGGGACTGCCCAGAAATAATGTAATAATTTGAAAAATACCTATATCAATTTTAAAATGTTTTTTTTCCTGTCCACAGACCTGATCTATAAATTTTACCATAACAACAATTATGTTTTTTTCCTTTCTTTTTTTAATTTTAGTTGTCTTCATTTCCCTGGCTTTTTTGAGCCCTTTTTAATAAAATGAACCTACCTTTCTTTTTATTAATTTTATTTTATGTTCAATTTTATTCAATTCCCAAACACAAAGTTTGTTAATGTTTGTCAATTTATCTGTAGGAGGTAGTAAATCAATTTTAAATTCCCATGTTCAACATAAAATCAGTGTAAATGTTCACGTATGAATTGTATGAAACAGATATACTCGTAGGTCATTTAGAAAAATTGTTGTCAAATGAGAAAATGTGATGATTAAATGTTTTAATTTAATTTTGTGAAAATTGTTTGTTTTATCAATTAGTAATAATGACCCTTTCCCCTCTTGTTTAGTAAAATTTAAATTATTCATTGAAGTCCTCAACTGATTTAAATACAAAAGATCATAACATTAATAACAAATGTTCAAAGCAAAATGAAGTGTGCCTACCCTCTGACTTCATTTAGGTACTACACCTTAATTCAAAATGTTTGATTTAATTGTAAAAGAAAAAAATCAAGTTGCACTTTTATCTTGTTTTGAATATGAGTTTTAATCTTCTAGCTCTTCTCTCAGTCCTTTTACGCTCCTTGGTATATTTTACATTATGTAAAATTGTGGGGATATTAAAATGGTATATAGTTTGATTAAAAAATAAACAATATATTCAGTTATTGAAGTCAACACTTTACCTATGAATAGGAGCATTTAGTTCGTTGATTGTTCCTTTTTATTACACGTTGGTGTAGGTACAAATCTATATTATTACCCCCATTTTATAGAACTTTAACTAGTACTTTATATTTTTCAGCCACATTTGTTGACTGCTCATATTCCCATTAAACCTGAACTATCTTAGAAACTGAAGTAAGTTATACACTCTGTTCTTTCCGCCGTTTTTTCCAAATTATTTCGCTTAAGCCTGATTTTCATCAACTCTTTATTTTGCCTTTCAAAATCAGTCTCGAAAACATGTGATTTATACATTTAAACTATTCGATACATTAAAAATTAATCTTGTCAGTATAGTTTCTATCATCGCGCTTCGCTTCCCTGGACACAAGGACATACAGTCGCCCTTTGTGCTCCCATGACTTCGCGGGGTTTAGGAATTTATCAGTTATAGAAATTGCCCTTTGGTTTGCACAATTCAAAAGAGACGCCCGACTGAAAGGTCCATGTCTTCTGAATGGTTAAGAATTTTGGGATTTCTCATTTTTAGAAAGAAAATGGCGTCGAATACTGGAATAGTGAAAACCACTTGTTGCTAGCACGTCTAGAAGTAGTATGAGTGAGTCAGTCAGTTTTACTAGGGGCTGTATATACTATGGATATTTTTTCTCTCTCCCTCCCTTTTTATTTGTTTTAAAATTACCTTAGGTCAAAACTGTTTTGTATTAATTGAATAATAAAACTGATAAATTTTGTATGAAATGATTCCCTCCCCCCCCCCCCCCCCCCCATAGAACAAGAGTAATTAAAATTGAAAGCATGATATTAAAGGATTATTACTCTCTTACTTGAAAGTTCAATTCACATGTTATCGAAGCATAATAGTGTTGGGTTTTGGATTTTATTTTGATATCTTAATCTGTTCATACTTTACTGCCTATCCTATCTTAATGGTGCCAAGGCGAATGTGTTCTTCTTACAGACGATGACACCCTCAGTTGGGTTCTCGACATCACCATTGGATATCCTCAAGGGAACCCCATTGATTTGCCCACCATCATTATGGGTCAGCGGGATCCCTGTACTACCACCTTGTTCTATCGACTTTATCCAATCAACAGTGTAAGTGTCTCTGCAATTTTTGGTAGGCAGTCGGCTTCCATAACTTTATGGTTATTGTTCAAGGGAAACAGACTTGGGTTCGATTCCCGGCGGCATCGAAAATTTCAAAGATTAAAAATGACTGATTTACTAACTAGATATGTCAAGGGTCTGAATCAACATGAAGTCAACTTGGAGTTATAGACGCGGGTTGGGGTTGGGGTCATTATCCTTGTAGTGTTTTAATCTGTGTTTCTTTTTCTCTCTGTCCCAGGTTCCTTCCGGTAAAGAGGCTCTGACGCGATGGCTATACGATCGTTGGGAAGAGAAAGAGCACATGCTGGATGTGTTTTACAGGAACGGTCAATTCCCTTCCCGTCACACTGGCTACACCTCCTCTCCTATCCCTCCCACTCAGGTAGCTCAGTCACCACTCCGTTTTCTCCTACTCCATTTATTCTTCATGACGTCATCGTTTTTCCATTACAAACTCATCGAAGTCGGTTATGAATACTTTTATCCTGTTCCGTTGTAGACATTGACTATCACAATCATCCCTTTTCGAGCCGTGAATTTTCATCGTGTATATTGATTCGCGCACCCTTTTACCATAACTGAGAAAAAAGGCAGCTATTGATCGCCTGTCAGATTGTTTAATCCTCGTTTTCCCAAGTCCTTTTTCGTGTGATTTTTCTTAGACAGCATGAGAATCACATTGAACTTTTCATCATTTAGGTAATTTAGGATATAAGTTTGATGCATTTGTGCAACTATCGCAAAGCCCTTTCTTTTTTACAGGAATATTCATTATACAAATATTGAACTTATTTGGGTAGCACTACTTAGAGATGGAAAATATTTTTTATGTTGTATTCTCAAAGCAGTCAAGTTCAGTAAGTACTATAGTGAGCCCTTAATGAGTTATTGATCATTTTTCCTCTTAGTTCACGAACTTGAACTTTTATATTAATCAGAATAACGTGCTGTTCATGAGTGGATGTATAACGATGAGCTTCACTTGAAACCTCTAATTTTTTTTTGTCTTTTACCATGGTTCAATGCGATATAACCGAGTTTTACCTAAAAATAAATAAATAGGCAAAATCAGCTCGTTGAACATAATTTGAGGAATACCATCCCTTTTTTGTTTTGTATTTTTCTTTCTACTTTTGTAAGAATAATTTTTGACTGGCATGTGTATACATAGAGTAAATTATTGCCAATATATTTTATTCGGCCAAATTTAACGTTTTCTTAGTTGAAAAATAGTAAAATTGAAGTTATGTTTCCCTATATTCAAGTGAGAAATACCACACTTTTTGATTCATTTTTGTAGTAGAGAAACACATAAAAAAAAAAAAAAAAAAAAAAAAAATCGAAATGTTTTAGAGTGTAAAATGTTTAGCCACAAAATAATTTTATAAATCTGCCCATTTTCGCTTATAGTGGTAAGTGAATAGTTGAATACTCATGAGAAAATACTCATTGTAAGCAATTGTAATGTTGAATCTACACTGAATTGGTTCTTCACCACTATGAATTCGGACCTAGATGCAAATGTATTTTTAATCTTCTGACCTAAACCCTGAACTTAGGATTAACCAAGTCCATTGTTTAGATGTCAAGTGTGTTCTCAGACCATGCTTCCTTTCCAGCAACTTGAATTACTTGGCAAAATATTTTGATGTGCTGGTGAAATTATTTCAATTACATGTGTAAGCAGAAGAGAAAAGAGTAGGTATGTTAGACACAGGAAGTTTTCTATTTGCAAATTCTGCGGTAAAAGTTCGATGATGATTATTATAGATTTAATCATCATTTTTTGCGCTCAAAGATTAGAGCCAAATTGTGACTGTGTAGTAGATACATACTATCATTGCATTTTATTAAAAACTTTTTTTGCAAAGTTTTATTTTATTTTTTTAATTAATTAAATTAATTATTATTTAATGTGTTATTATTTACAATGTCCTCCTATTATTTATAGGTGAGGCAAATTTTAGATATTGTTCTGAATAGTAACAAATAAATAATCAGTCAAATGAACATGTATTTCATTAATGTACAATTGTACATGAGGATGTTTAAAATTTTAAATCAATCTATTTTAACAGGTTAATCTTCTAAATTCTAAAAGCAATCGTATAAAGTACACTTGCCCAGTCAAATTTATTCTAGTCTTATAATAATCAGTGTTCCAAGCTAAATAATAAATAGCCAAGGTTTTGTTGGTCTGTTAAGACCCTTCCTTTTTAACTGTTAAACGTGTTCTTCAATCATTTGCATCTAAGTATACACATTTAACTCGTTTGAATCTAGAATTATTTATCTAGTTATTAAATTTCCATTTTGGGCAATTCAATAATTTCCCATTATTTTTTTTATCTCCGATCAAGTCATTGGTAGTGAATAATTAGAGTTTTTTACAAATGTCTCTGATTAACCTCGCGAGCTTGGCAACACTGAGTATAGTTTGAAATGTAATCATAACAACACGTTCATCTCTACTTTCCATCTAATGGACTAGGAGATGAGCAAGGACAGAAATGGATGTGGCATTTATAGGAAAAATAAATACATTTGGGACACCACTGACTACCTAGGTCCTATTATTGAAAGGTATGGTGTTGTTGTCTATATTATGTGGGTCAATAATTTATTCTAGTATAGAAAAGGTAACTTTCGACCAAACAAATGACCTGCCTCGGTGGCGTAGTGGTCAAGACGCTCGCCTGGTAAACAGGAGGGCGTGGGTTCGATCCCAGTCGAGGTATGGAATTGTATCCTCATTTATTTGAGAATTTGACCACATAATAATGGAGCTCTGAGGATTAGGCGAGGTTAACGCCTATGACGTTAACCTCGCCTAGTGGTTGCCTTCCACTCAAGAGTCTATTATTATTATTAAAAGGTACAAAATTCCGAAACGTATGCGGTATTCGCTGAAGAAGTCCAACAATATACGTTTCAAGTATGGGCTTGTCCTAGGGTTCGTTTGTTCATTCAACTGACCTAGTCATCAGTTTAATGAATGTTTCCGTGGTAAATATCCTGAGCAAATACCAATGAGAGGTTTGTCTCTCCCAAGTCAAAGGAAAATCCTATGCATTCATTTCTGGACCTGGACCTTGGCCCTGGTGATCTAATATACATAATACCTACGTTATTTTAATTTATCATTTAGCTCATAATTTTATTTATTATTTCTATCTTTCTATTTTTCCAACAATAAAACAAACAACTTGAGAGGTAAGGGAAACTCTTCCAAGTTGAGAAGTGAGAACCTCTCATCCAAGGCTGCTACCATTAGTGCCTCTAGTTTCTTCAGTAAACCAAGATTTCTACCTATCTGATTCAAATTCGTTCTTTAGAAATGTGGAGTGGTTTTTCTAGTGTAAAAAAAAAAAAATAATAATGAAGACCAATAGTAACAAAATATTACAAAAATCGGTCGTGCTAGCTATTCTTTTAAAATAAATGTGAGATATTCATTTGTACCCCTTTTAAGCTAGGGACATACGCTATGGCAAAGTAATTAATACATGTCAGTTAGACTATAGCATGTATGGAATATGTCGCGCCCAAGTACTAATAACTCTGTCCTTTTCATGCTACCATACGTTGTTTTCAAGAACCACGATTTTCCACCAATCTGCATCTCCACAGGATAAAAAAGAGCAATGTCTTTTTTTATTCTTATATAATTTCATTTAAATTGAGATTTTCTGATTAACAGAATCACTATGACTTTCAATTTTTATTTTACGTTCAATAATTAAGTACCCCTAAACATGTTTGCGGATAAAATGAAATTAGTGGAAACATAATAAACCAGGTTTGTCAAAGTAGCTGTTATTTTAATCGGAAAATCTCAGTTGATTCAATCTGTAATATTAGGTAGGTTATTTTACTTAAAAGAATTTTTCTCTTTAAAATTAATGTAAGCTTCTTGGCAGGTCCAATATTACTTCACTTGAAATCTTGCGATGTGTTTTTTGTCATGTCATATTTTATATACCTACAAGGTTTGAATTTATTATAATCAAATATATTAAGTACATGAGAAACTTCAATTCCCTAAATTCATCATGACTGAAGGGAGCATTGTCGTAAGGGACTGCCCAGAAATAATGTAATAATTTGAAAAATACCTATATCAATTTTAAAATGTTTTTTTTTCCTGTCCACAGACCTGATCTATAAATTTTACCATAACAACAATTATGTTTTCGATATTTCTCGTTATTATACTTTTCCACAAAAAAAAAAAAAAAAAAAATCGAAATGTTTTAGAGTGTAAAATGTTTAGCCACAAAATAATTTTATAAATCTGCCCATTTTCGCTTATAGTGGTAAGTGAATAGTTGAATACTCATGAGAAAATACTCATTGTAAGCAATTGTAATGTTGAATCTACACTGAATTGGTTCTTCACCACTATGAATTCGGACCTAGATGCAAATGTATTTTTAATCTTCTGACCTAAACCCTGAACTTAGGATTAACCAAGTCCATTGTTTAGATGTCAAGTGTGTTCTCAGACCATGCTTCCTTTCCAGCAACTTGAATTACTTGGCAAAATATTTTGATGTGCTGGTGAAATTATTTCAATTACATGTGTAAGCAGAAGAGAAAAGAGTAGGTATGTTAGACACAGGAAGTTTTCTATTTGCAAATTCTGCGGTAAAAGTTCGATGATGATTATTATAGATTTAATCATCATTTTTTGCGCTCAAAGATTAGAGCCAAATTGTGACTGTACACAAAATATAAACCAATTTTTAAATACACTCAAAAAACCAAAGTTTGAGCTATTTTGACCATACCTATTCCCGGTTGTGACTGTACACAAAATATAAACCAATTTTTAAATACACTCAAAAAACCAAAGTTTGAGCTATTTTGACCATACCTATTCCCGGTACCTATCTGTGGATTTTTTGCGGCATGCGCGGTTTATTCGCGGTATTCGCTTTCTATTCGTGATATCCGCTGCTTACTTGCGGTAAGCAGCGTATCCGCGGTGTTTCTGATTTTGAGTGCACTCCTCAAAGTTTCACTCTAGTTTGAGTGCACTCAAAGTATCACCCAAAGAATTTTGAAAAAAATATGTCAAATAAAAATTAATACAAATCATGAACAGAAAGTTTGGTTAATTTGCTGATTAACTGATTAACAAATACAATAACTTTGATAAGAAAATTAAAACAACATGAGATCCAAATATGAGTAGAGAAATAGAGCTGGTTTGTTGGCGAATTTCATATTTAGCTGCTCACCAGGATTCTAATTAATAACTTCATTAAATGCTCATTTGAAAAATTGATAATCATTGAAACTTTGTTTTAAAATTAAATAGATATTGCTTCAAAAATGTTCCTACAACAAACGAAATGATAAACTAATTACCTCAGTAGGTACCATTTTTACTTTCATTCCTTACGTTATACCTGATACATAAAATGTGTAACATAGAGACATTACTTCACAGATTCTCTAAGTAGACGTAAGATTCATATTAAATCTGGTTGATCTTCAAATTCTTTACGAAAAAAAGTGACAATTTTTTTTTCTTTTATTCCTTATTTTTTGTTTGATTATTCTTTTTCAATTTTTTTAAAAATGAAAAAGTGTGAGTGATTTTTTAAAATATTTTTCAAACTTCATCAAAGATTTTTTCTTTAAAAAATATTCATTTCAAGTCTTCATTCTTGTGTGTTATTTGAAACCTAATTTCCAGACTAAAGATTCAATTTTTTAATTACAGTTGGGAATACATTTTAAATATCAGAAATAAACTCTTTACATCCATCTCAATCAAAGTCTTACACACATCGCACATGACCTATTATAATGAAATAACGTAACTTCTCCTCTTCGAAAATAATTGAATTTTGCGTTAATTAATAGGTACGTTATTTAATATTATTAAATTATTATTTTATTAATTGACTTTACGCCTTATACAAAGCCATACAAATCAATGAATATTACCTAATCCATACATTATAAGCAGGGGCCGGCAAATGCTATACTGTCATGGCGTCATGTCATACTAATTTGCCATATTTTAGCAAAATTCGGAAAAATGCCACAAAAAGCCTAAAAAAGGCTTATTTTGATGTGCGACATATTCGGAGTCTATAAATACCTCTATACCTATTAAAAACCCGCTGCTGTAACGTTTAAAACCAAAGATTTGTACCTATTAATATTGATGCGAGTATTTCTAGCATTGTAATATCCTATCCCCATTTCAAACATGATCATGATGCATGATTTCTTCACGTGCTTTCAAAAGCTACTCCGAAGCATGGTGTTAACAATAAAATATTGTAATATCACAAAATAAAAGAAAAGAAAGTTTCAAAGCTCCAGGTAGTCCACATTATTGGTACCTTTCATTCTCCCCAAGTTTATGGAAGTTCATTTTGCTGAAATGCTTTACGGTTCATAATTTAAGAATGCCATTAATATTTTAATATTCCAATGAGGTATAAATACCCACCAAACCCACCCTTAGGTCAGTATCTACATATAAGTACTGCATGGAAGGCTGTAGCCTTTTCTTACTTTCCTTATCCTATAACAAGGAAAGAAATGTATTGTACAAAATTTTTGATGGTTAGTTTTTTGTAACAAACAAGTTTTGAGGTCCCTAGAGCCTAAATTCAAAGTTTGAGCAATTGTGGTCCGTGGGTCTGTCTGTAAACAAGATATCTCGAGAACGGTAAAAGCTAGGGACTTGAAATTAGGTATGTAGTCCACAAATGTGACAAGGATTCTACACGAAACTTTTGGTAAAGATCGGTGCCACGGTCTGCGGCATTTTGGCCGCTTTTTGGTGGATTTCAGAATCCGCCGAATAGGATAAGGAAAGTCGTGTGACGTTCACACCAGTTTTTTTTTTTTTTTTATGGGATGTTCTACACTGCCTAGGCAAAGCGTGGCATTACTTGAAGGCCTGTGGCAATATTATTGTTGTGAATATGGAATATTATAGTTATTGAGGTAAAGCTCTTCATGTCCATCCAAGTAATCAGTAATCATTCTCGACTTGCACTTGAAAGAGGGTTTAATTCTGTAAAGGATAATTATTTCATGTTAGACTGTAAAGTAAAAAAAAATAGCGTAATTTTGAAACTGAAAGAATAATAATGAAAAAAAAAAAAAAAATACCTAGGTAATTTTCTGGAAGTACTTTTTTGTAAGGATCTCAATAGGAGCTGCTTTTTCGTAGATAATAATTTACTAATGGGACAATTAGATACTCGTAGATCTCTAAAGTTTGTAGGTAAAACGTGTTTCAATTTGGTACTGTTGACTTTTCGTTGAAATTAATTTGCATAGTATTACGAGTACTAGTATGTACCTACGTAGATATATACCTATGAATTTCAATGACTCAGTGTACCTACAAACTTGGATCTGCCCACGCAAAATTCTGTCAATCTGGGTTGAAAGAAAAACAATCATTGTCAGTCAGAGTGTGAACTACAGTTATGAACTTTAGAAATTCTTTTCTCGTGCCAAAGAATTAACATTTTCTTTTTATTTAGAGTTCAACACAAAAATTGTTTTGATCGCATTATTTATAATTTTAATATGTTTTTTGACTCCCGTCTTTATTATAACTTATAAGTCTTATAACCCATCTACTGATGGGTGATTGAGTTCGTAGGTAGTTATACTTTATAGAATATAGACATTTTAATGTTTATAGCTATTATGTGACTATCAGAGTGTTAAGAAATCATGTAAATCAAACAAGGAGTAAATAAAAGTAAAAGAATTCCCTATGCAAATCATCTCAGACTCTTGGTTCATGATTTATGCGAACCTATTTCTTCTCGTTTTAAATTTGTTCACTTAAAAATGCAAATGTGAGAGAGTTTTTTGATTCAATTCGAGATGGAAAACACAGACTCAGATGAGTCAGATGTCTTTATCTTCCTGTAGTCTTGACTGAATTGTTTTAACACTCTCTTTTGTTGTGCAAAATAATCTTGGGTAGAAATTAAGGAAAGTAGGTACATACCTACTTGAAATTCAATGTACGAGTATTGCTTGCAGTTTAGTGATAATCTGATAATTCTTAAGCGGAAAGAGTAAAATGCTCTAAAACATGGTCACATTTCATTTACAAGTTTGAAGGGCCTTAAGACAATCTCTGGCAAAGGCTGAGAATCTATAACGGATCCGATTCTAAAGCCCAACATGGTACATCAACGAAGCAGTCTTTTTTTTTAAAGGCTTTATGGCAGGATTCTCACACAATGCTGAAAAGTAACCACTGATTGTTAATTTAGAATTTAGGAGTTCAAAAGATACAAAAAAAAAGAAAATCGAAGCGCTATGATTACTATGAAAGAATGTGCGAAAGACATCAATGGAAAATAGAGTATGAAGGTTCTCATGACAGAGATATCTCGAGGCAATCAATCATCAAGTGTGCATTTTACTCGCGTATTCATCAATATGTCAATGAAAAGTGATTATTTTGATACAGACCTAAGAAATTTTCCAAAGAAAATGAAGACCTTCATAGATATCTGGCTGAACAGTCTCAGAAAAGATCTGTAGAATGGTTGAAACTGAGAGTAAGTCACATCTCTACAAACATTAGCAAATATCAACTAGGTATTCTAATATGAGCATTGAACAAACCCAATAGGTACAAAATGACTATGGAATTTGTTTTCTTCAATGTCATTATTTTAATTTTCCATATGCTCATTCATCTTGCGTAGAGATTTATTTTAAACAATAATAGCATCTTCATTTCTCTTTCTTCTTAGAGAATCTCACACTGCTCGGCTTATTTAAATAATTAATTTTAATATTTCAATTGTTTGTTTACCATTTGTTACTTCTGAATGTATCGTGGACATTGCTGAAAAGTGTCCACTATTTTGGAATTTGGCGGCCATACCGCTCACATAATTTGTGAGCGAAATTTTAATTGAAATTTTGAGTCAAACAGGCAACAAAACTCATTTCAAATAAGTTTCCACAGATATTTCAAGTACCTAAGTGCTGTTCCAGAGTGTTCACTACAATAGATAGACTTTAGCAATCTCCCAATGTACCTACTGATTGAAATTTTCCCAAAACTCAACGCAATACTTCCGGAGGAAAACCAACAGAAAATCGAGAGAACAAAGAATAGAAACCACGGTCAATAATGTAGTAGGTACCTACGCTCTGATGAAAGCACATTTACATTTACTATCAAATACTATTAGTTTAAATACAGAGGTACACACTATCCACAATCTATGTAGGATCACAATATATCAATATCATCGGCAACATCTTCAGGACCAATTTGGAATTGAATTATGGAAATGTACGCAAGTAGAATGGAAGTAATTGTTTCTAGAGAATGGTCACAACAGTGGGACAAACTATTTCCATGTAAATATTGACAATGCATTGGGAAATAATTCAAATGTGTGAGGAAAGCGATTTACCTATTATTTATCATTGAATCACCGACAATAGGTATCACAATATTTAGAGTAAGGCCTCAGAGAATGTATGTCTACATACGTAAGGTAATACATAAATTATATTATAAATAGTTTTTTCTTCACCTGAAAACTTAGACACGTGGAAAAATCATGGAAAACTTGAAATAATAATTTCGGATGACATGAAAATCATCCCAATGTTTCGGTACCAATCCAATTACCTACCTACTGTAGGGACATGTAAACATGTTTTACGTTTACACTTATGTACCAATATAGGTAATAGCCAGTAGATACCTACCTATGTGACATTAAGGATTGTGCTAAGAGTTTATGAAGTTATAGAACCTCTTTACTTTACCTAATAATATTAGTTTTCAATACAATAGAAATCTATAGATAACCAAACAAGAAAGACTTGAGATGAATGTGAAAGTGAACTTCAGTTTCTATACTTTTGTAAATCAAAATCTATTTCCAGATTATTTTCAATAACCAATGTAAAGAATCCTGACATAATAACACTTCAATTATTCGACTTAACATCAAATTAATAAGCTTGAAATAATCTTTTTGATTCAATATCAAAAGAAATTATCAGCCATTTACTTTATTTATTTTGTAAAACTAAAAAATAGAATAAAAAAATCACAGTGAGACTGTTCTAAAAACGTTGAAACATATTTATCTAAAAATGAATTCAATTTTATTCTTCTGGAATATCATGTTGGATTTTTGTTCTTTCAACACCTAACGACCCACTGAAGGAGTTTTTCACTAATTTTATCATCGGAATCAACTTTATAATTTCGCCTAGAAGAAAATTTCTCGGGGTTCGTTTCCTGCAGGACTTTCATTATCTGAGATTTCGCCACAGGAATTTTTGCCGTCAGGATTTCGTCACTAAGGATTACTTCACCAGGAATCTCTGCCATGAAAAATGTTGTCAGCGGGGGTGTTTTGTCCAAAGGATTTGTGACTCCAGGGGTCTGAAGTTCGACTTCACCCCGAAAATGGACAGGTAAGTGACTTTTTCAATACCTTGAAAATATTTACCATGTTATTTCCTGAACGTTTCTTCTTCTTCCTTTTGTGACAGTTGATCACAGACGTACGTAGCCCATGTAACGTGAAAGACTTTCCCATCTTGTCTTCTTTAAACTTAATTAATCTCCATGGTTTGTTTATTGTTCAGTGGACTTAATCATAAATGTCTAATATCTCCACTACCTGATCATATTAATTTATTTCTGAACAATGAGTATAATGATAAACAAATTAATCAACAAGTAGAGGTATAGCGAACGAGTCTTATGCAGCAAAACCTATGTTACTTATCGCTGAAAATAATATCTCTATTTAAATGAGTAAATAAAATCATTATTTTCGAAAGAGAATTTAACAGATTTTTAATTTGAATTTTTATTAATCACGTTGGCAGTCTTGCTAATAATGCTCCATAATGATGCAAGCTCTGACATACAGGGTGAGTTTAAAGACTTTGTTTTATTAGGGATTTTTTATATAATTCTTATTATTCCCCGAAGATTTTTAGGTAGCCATTTTTTTTTTGGGTTTTTTTTTTAATTTTTTTTTTTCCCCGAAAATTTTTTGGTAGCCCTTTTTTTTTTTTTTTTTTTTTTTTTTTTAAGTTGTCTTCCAAAATCAAAATTCACACATTAAATGTTTCAGAGCTTTCTGAACATCATCAGTTACATATCTATCTGTTTATCTGTCTGTCCGATAGTCCATTAGATTTGGTATTGTAAATTTGTGAAACTTAACCAACGTCCACTAGAGTATCTGACTTTGAACTACCCTGTATGGTCTACTGTACCTAAAACCTATTGTAATGGTCCATACGAATCTATTTGCTATTCGAATCATTAAAAAGATACACTAGGTATTACCAACTCGCAGATTGATATATTGTATGGAAATGTACACAGATAGGTACCTACCTACAGCTTCTTCATGTCGCTAAAAGAAATGGAGTGATATGCCAGCTATCTATTTCTACAAACGTAAACAGAATAGAATATATCTTGTTTATCCTGCTGGAATAGGACTAAAATGTCCCTTTACCCCCCAGCAGTCTAAACAGGGTCTTATTTATTTTCTGGGATCAAGAATACAGGTTAAGTATAAATAGTTACAACGACCCTGCTTAAAGGAATAAAGGGAGTCCCATTCGAGCAGCCTAAATAAGCACTCTTATTATGATTATCATCTCAAATTTGGTTTTTAAAATCGTCTGTAGACTGTAGAGCACCTACAAAGGACTCAATCACTGAAGAGTTTAGGTCTTTACTAAAGAGAGTAGCCAACTATTATAAGCAAAGCAGAGTAAGTTCTTCTAAATCAATTTGTTCTTCTATTATCATAATCTTGAACTTTCTTCCGAGGAGGAATGCAAAGTTCTTAAAGGAATAACAATTGTGGTAGCCAGTAAGGTTCGCAGCGATGAACTTTCGAGTGCGGTTTTCACCTTGGGTTAAACTTGAGCCACTATTATACTTCTGAATACGTGAATAGCATGCTAACTGGATTTGAAATAAATCTGTTTAAAAAGAGTTTTATGTTCAATTTCTTGAAGATATCTGAGCTAAGTAGGTACTGACACAAAAGGCAAACAGCAGAGATTCCTGAGATAAATCGCTCACACAGATCAGTTGGGATTCTCAGCTTAAATCCAAACACAAAAGTCTCACTCTGAGGCTTAGGTGTAGGAGCTAATCGCCTCGAAAGTTGTGTTAAGCTTTACCAATTTACGAAGTCAGGAAGTGTAAATGATAGATAAGGCATTAAAGAAGTAAACCTAGGTAGCCTTAGGGTCAAGGAAAAAGGGATGTGTCCGCAATTAGGTATCAGCCGGAAAAGAACTTCAAGATTTCATTTATATTCCCTCTTTTTCTCCCGCTCCTTCCTCTTCTTCCTTTTTTTTTAAATTTTCTCGAGTTTTTCCGCCTTACATGTCGCATGTTGATCTGTCCCTCCTAATATCTTCATCGTATCAATGTCATTATGTCACGAAAATGAATTCAAATCGGCTTGATATATTGAATGAAAACCATGTAAAAATCCAATGCAGAAGAGAAAGGAAAACGTTAGGCTAGTGAGTCTTTTCAAATATTAATTTTGCCAAACACATTCTCTTGCTGGTGACTGAATCAATGAATCCGGAATACCTAATATGTAATTCTGCAGCGGGGAACGCGTTAGCTTATGTATATTTGTATCTTATAATAGGTATACTGTATACAGAAAATGTAAGGCTCTAAATATTCTAGACAAACTTTTCTCGAATATTTCGTAATTTTGACACATCCACTAATAACTCTCATCTCCGCAGTACTTGTTTGAAAATTTGGTACTTGTGTCACATCCACTAAATCAATAAATATGTGCATGCCTGATGAATTAACGCTCTCTCTCTCTCTCTCTCTCTCTCTCTCTCTCTCTCTCTCTCTCTCTCTCTCTCTCTCTCTCTCTCTCTCTCAAACGGTAGGTAATAGTTGTCAAACTGTATCCATAAAGCCCTTTAACAATTTATTTTATAGAATCTAGTATTATAGGAAGTGCTAGAACAAAAAAGAATATTGAAAATCTGAAGTTAATCTGATAAAAGTATTACACGGACTTCATAATATGTGCGCGGCACGTTCAAAGAAAAGAAAGCCAGCCAAGGATTACTAGCAAAAAACAATTTGAGCTACAACACTTCTTGGAGATTAAATTCAGGCAATAGAAAAACAAAACCAGAACACCTAGACAAAAATGGATAATGGTAGAAACCAAAGAACTTAAGCCTTCCAATATTTCTCGGAACATAATCTTCCAATCAATCAATAAATAACACGCAAGCCTAAATCCTAGCAAATTACATTCCTTTTAATCCCATTACTGTAATTGGTTCTCTATTCTACAAACCATTAAATCACCGAATGATAGTATGGGCTCGTGACGGTTTGGTAGAGTCTTTTCCTGGCACTTCGCTGTTCAGATTTTCACTCGTCCATCAGTTATAATTTCAGATTAATTATTGTTTCATTCATAAATGTTTCTAGCTGTCACATCAAATTTCATATCCAGTGTCTAATAGACACAATTCTAGTAGGGGTATTGGATCTAACGCCAAGTAACTACCAAATCGATTCTTTCGAATGTTTCTCAAAGAGCTATAGGTAGCAGAAAGAAATACTGCATTATTTCGCAGTAGGTTGGTAGGTACTTATAGTGAGTAGAAAGTATACAAATACTTAGCTACTTTTTTGACCACAGCGTTTAAACTTACCACTGTGTAAGTTCTCTAGATTCATCACGAGTTGAATGTTTTTATTTCATGTTTTAAAATCCCATGGCGTGATTGCAGATGTACTCGTACGAGTATCTTTATTATACAATATCTGGACCAATGCATCTATTATTTTGTTATTGCTGCTTTTTAATAGGTTAGCTATACCTTTCAAACAAGATTGTTTAAGGAAATACACTTTTGGACAGAGAAAAATAAGCTTGTGTAAGTCCTGTCCTCAAATAAACTTCTTTTGACAAAATGATATGTCTGAATCTAAAACCGTTTTGTGAATCATTTTTCAAGTTGGCCGTTGGTTACTAATATTCTTGGTTCAAATTATGAAGTAGGTTTTTCGTTCATGTAAGAAATTGCCATCTTGGCATTCACTTTTCTCTGATCTGTCTAGAATAATTTCCGAAAAACATTATTCTTTTCTTGTCTAGTCTGCGGTCTGAAATGACTGTCGGAGATGTCAAAAATGGAAAATGGGTAAAACAAAACACTTTGCCTAAGTAATTAGATTAATAAGTACTCCTGTATAGCAATCATTCACTGATCTAATAAAAAAAAAAAAAGGCTGATTTTAATTAAGGAAATAGTATTGGGAACGACAACCTATCCAATCATGGATGGAAGTAGAAATATGAATTTAGGTGGGTACCTACCTAATAGATCTCCCAAAATTCAACTCATAATATCCGTTTCTATGGAAATAATATCTAATCGAATAATCAGACAGCCTACGTAAGTAGGTACCTATTTGTACTTGAGTATTCAGCAAGGTTTCTTAATTTTCTTGGAGATCTCATCTTTTTACTACTGGCCTAGTTCAAACGATTTTACTATTACATTAAACGTAGGTAAATAGTAAAAAATTACTGAGCTCCGTGTTTAGATAGTTATAATATCTACAAATTGTTATTGTTTAGTAGTCTAGTCTGCATTTCTCAACTCTTTCGCTATGATATACAAGTAGGTACACCTCATCAAATCTACCTAGATTGTACCTACCTCACGAAACTTACCTACCTATTCAAAGATTGCTCGATGTAGGATTTTGATAACAAAGATCTACTTCACCTTCTTTCCGGCATTCGTTCTTGTTTCATCCGCTTTTTATTTCAACTTTCTTATACAACGCACCAATGATTTATTTCGAGAAAAAAATTCTCGTCTCATATTTCAACTTTAAAGGACAGGTACTTTATACTTTTCTACTTATGTATGTTGGATTTTACCTACTTTTACTCCCACGCATTTTTATGTATATTTGTATTATCTGTATTTTTTTATCATGATTAGAATGTATTTTTGCATGTACATATTGTACATTGTACAATACCAGTTGCTGTGAAGTAAAATCGAGATATGTTCTGTTTTGGGTGCTAAATGCTTTGTAGAATTGTTTAGAGATTTTTGTAGAAGTACCTAAAGATAAGTATTTAAGTGTTTTGTGAAAATTGCTCTCTATTTCAGGCCTATAATGATTTCCTATGTGCTGATTTTCATGGTCGCTCTATCTACTCCGTCACCCTCAATGTGTTAAGTAACACGCTTCTATATCAAGTCTGATCGAACTCTCAGCTAGCCAATTTGTTCAGACTAGTGTGGAAGATTAAACGTTTTGCCTGATAGATTGACAACCTACAGGGTGTGAAAACAGATCGATAAAAAAGGGTGATCGATGTTCAGGGTGTGTAATTTATATAGAAACTAAATTTACATTAAAATAACACTCTTAAAAGAAAAGAAATTTACTGGAAAGTCAAGCTCCTGTTCGTATTTCATCATTGCCATGGTTTAACAAATTTGAAATATTAGTGATTTTGTCATCTCCATCACAAAGCAAATCTCTTTGTTGATAGCACATTCCTAGGACGCCCGGACGATAAATAATTAATTTATATGGTAAGCCATCGTGTATTGACTTTTTGTCTACGTACCTACCTAATTAGGTAGTTATAATTAACATCAGTTCGATATTCTTTCGCTATAATCTAGAAACAATTTTTATGTACGTACGTACGAGCATACATAATAACAGTCATAGAGCATTTGTATCCATAAAAAATCTGCAGTTTTCACATGGATAGCTTCATGAATTTTATTTATGGTCCGTATCTAACTATGGTTTGCTTTCAAGTCTTCTTAGTCATCTATCTCTTTTATTCGTCAAAAGATCTTTTCCAATCTTATAGGAAATTCAGTAGGTACTTCAGCAGCTACAAATATACCTAAGCATTAAGCTTATTATTTATTTATTCAAGAAGTCAAGTATGAAGTAGTATGCTAATTAACATTGGTACTTTAGATAGAACCTTACCTGTAATCATTGGTTACATTGTACTTTTAATTGGTTTGGCCTACCTCACCTCACCTAATTATCACACCTCGAATATTTAATTGCTGATGAGGAAGTAGAATTTCCATGCTCATCACTTCATCAGTATACGTGCGTACTCATTAATCAATTTACTTGAAACAAAACTATTTTCATCCTGTAGGTTTATCTTCCAAATATTCTTGAGTAGGTACTCCTTGATCTAGCAATAGATGGAGTGCCTGTAGACTAAAGAGTGTACCACTTCATCAGTATACGTGCGTACTCATTAATCAATTTACTTGAAACAAAACTATTTTCATCCTGTAGGTTTATCTTCCAAATATTCTCGAGTAGGTACTCCTTGATCTAGCAATAGATAGAGTGCCTATAGACTAAAGAGTGTAGAATATATGTACTTAGTTCAGTATATCTGTGGCGGTAGTAAGTATCTGCTATTTTCTTTCTTAACGCTGATTACACAAAATTTACATTAGAGGCCATACTTGCCTTGTATCCTACAAGTTGTATGAGAAGAACAGTAGGCCTCACTTACCATTTCCTTGTTGGTTTTTTACTCTGAATGTGCTCTTATTTTTCCAACCGTGTTGTTGATCTTATAGATCAAAATAAATTCACACTCACTTTTATTTCCATTGATGCTAAGGTTGTCTTTTGAACTTTAAAAGAAAGTAGGAATGTAACTGTAAGTCTAAATGTCTATTGTTTGGAATTGGAGTAAACTTCAAAGAAATCTAATCTAAAATTTGTTCTTTGTTCACAACAATGATCTCCTTAGCACCTGGTGAAAAGTGGGTGCCCCTACAGCTGAACATGAATATTAAAACCAGAGATTATTTTAATTTCTAGCAATAATTCAGGTGCTGGTCCTCTAATAATCCTTATTTGTGTCTGCTAAACAAAAAGATCCAAATTATAACCAACTACATGAATATTAAAACCAGAGATTATTTTAATTTCTAGCAATAATTCAGGTGCTGGTCCTCTAATAATCCTTATTTGTGTCTGCTAAATAAAAAGATCCAAATTATAACCAACATTGTCAACAACAATAACAAATGAAAATTGATATTCTTTAGATTGATCCCAGCTCCCTAGGATTAACATAATTATTATATCGCTGCGAAACCCAGCTTCTATTATATTCTTTGGTTATTTGTTTTCATTTTCTACAGCCTGGCCATGATTACAACTCATTAGTTTAATCTGGTTTCATTTATCTTGGAGGCACTCTCTATAGCTGAAGGCAGTGGACAATTGAAAAGTGGGTGTTTGTTTACCATAATTGACCGCTGTGTTGGACCTGTTTTATCACCTCCTGGAACTTGATATTTTCCTAATTGAATATTATAATTAGGTAGGTACTTACCTGATCAGGCATTTAGTAGGTATGACTAATTGACTATTCAACACTTTTGTACTTTCTTTCGCCAAGCCTACTACTTTCAATCCATAGATCTGAACTTTGGTATAAGAGTAGGTACCTGCTGAATTCATTTGAATGCCTATTATATTTCCTAATTGAATATTATAATTAGGTAGGTACTTACCTGATCAGGCATTTAGTAGGTATGACTAATTGACTATTCAACACTTTTGTATTTTGTTTCGCCAAGCCTACTACTTTCAATCCATAGATCTGAACTTTGCTATAAGAGTAGGTACCTGCTGAATTCATTTGAATGCCTATGAGTACACAGACGGCCTATCTTGTTTGCAAACTTTCTGTGTCAAACTTTGTAAAACCTTTCTTCATTTCGGTACAAAGCTATGCGTAACTTTGTAAGTAGGTAACATAAATCTTAGCTTAGCTCTAATTATATCAAGGATATTGTAACCCAAATTATACTTTGCTCAACCAAGAGGTAAAAACCCACCTGATATCTCCACTAATGGCCGAATGTAAATGAGAATTCGCCATTAGAAGAACAAAGCTAACAATGGACTCATCAAAGCTGAAATTCCCATGCCTAATAATACGTGTATGTAGGTATACTCGTACAATTAAACAAAATAATACAATTCACATATTATAAGGCAATGTAATATCAAATAGCAACAGTAATCAGGTGATACTACTGGTGGAGTAAGGGGGTAATTCATAATATTATGGAACAAAGCTGTCAGTTTACGTCCTACCAAATCAAGCTGCTAAGGCAAACTTATTATGTACGCGTAGGTATACCTATTTATGAATTAGCTAACTTTCAAATTTATTTGACTATTCTTCCTTACTATCTCTATTTTTTGTCCTTAAACTTGAATAAAATTCCCAGAGTATACTGATATACAAGTAGGTACACCTCATCAAATCTACCTAGATTGTACCTACCTCACGAAACTTACCTACCTATTCAAAGATTGCTCGATGAAGGATTTTGATAACAAGGATCTACTTCACCTTCTTTTCGGCATTCGTTATTTTCTCTGTCGGTGTAAAATGGTCTAATAAGAGACTAACGGACATCTGGATGGTAATATCTAGTGCACTATTGCTGACCTATGAGGTCTTACACAAGCTGGCAAATCACTTCAATAATTTCCTTACCTTACGTTCATTAGAAATATTAGAATGTTTTTCGCATTTCAGATTTTTTTTCATGACATTGTTTCTGATTGTTCTGAAAAAAGCGTGTGGAAATGAGTGCTTCATTAATGAGAAGAATAAAGAGAAATATCTGTAACACCGGACGGTATCCAGCTGTGAATGTAGCGCGAAAATCTTAGACAAAGCAAAAATTATGATTGTTCTTCCAATCTTCATTAAGTTTTTTCCTAGATAGTTATTCTAGTCTGATAACAATGTCTCGCGGTCAACTACCACCATTGGTAACATGTGATAATGAAAACCCCGAACACTAATGACCGTTTTTATAGCAGACAAATAGGTATAATTGCCATAAAACATATTGCAAATATTTATCGGAGAAAACACAGTGTGTTCGATCGATTTTTATCAATATTTTGTCAGATATAATATAGCATGATAGTAGACTAGAGTTCATGAAGAAGACTGTATCTTCCTATGGATATATTCCCCATTGGATGTTCTCCTCCTGATTTCCTTGATAACAATATTGATTCTGTCATTCCCACAGAGACACATAGAGATTCCAATAATTGGCTGAGATCTATTTGGAGGAGAGATGTAATAAATTAGCTAACGCGGTTCCCATGGAAACCATGTGTAAACATTATGCCCAGCTACTTTCACTTGAAGCATGTCACGTGGTATGTGATCTAGCCAACACATCAATCAAAGGTTCCGGAAATAACACCACATCCTTCTAGAAGTATATGGCTCAATTCCTTTTGATATCTATACTTATTACTTACGTACTTACCGTTCTAGGTTATACGTAAAAAGTTAGGAAGGTAGGTAGGTAGGTACCTACGTGGAATCTCAGAGCCACCAAATCTGCCCTCATTACACTTGTACCCACGTATACTTTCAATAGATTTTCATCCATATTTGTATAAATATTGGAAATAAGAGCTAAGTACAATAGGTTTCTTCTTGTTATTTTATATGCTACTGGTAGTATTATTAGCAGTATGTAGGTATCTACTCTTAGGTTACTTGTTATAGACCAAGTGGGTAAAATGAACCGGCATATTATGCATTTAACATAAAGATAATTGAGAAGAATAGATATAAGTGTGAACCGGTAATCGTAATAGTATTCACAATACGATAATTTGCTGACAGACATTGATTGAGATCCGTATGATGGTATAATAGACATATTTATGACGTATGTTTACATAGTATTACATATTGTGAAAAAATATACGGAAGATACGATTGATATGTGTCTGTATATTGATTTTATTAGTAACAAATAAACAATATCTATACTTAGATAACTACTTATATTTCCTAATATGCTGTAATAACTGTACTGTGCCAGGTGCCACTAAAAAAAATGGTAAGCTAGCTACCGACCGACAGGTAGGTTTAGGATTTGTGCTCTTATTAATGTCCATGATACTTTCTACAGAAATATTGACAGTTTAATACGGAAGATATTCCGAAAATTAAAACAAAGCTTTCAGATGTCAGGTACTCCTTGACAAAATTTTACCTCAACACTTGAATTAATCAGATGTAAATAGAAAACAGGTTGAATACTCTTGAAAATCTAGTACATAGGTACAAAATCATACCTAGATACTTTGTTGACAGAACTTATAAGCACTATTGAAATATTCATAGTAAGCATACCTACCTACTTCTATTTAAAATGGCAAGTGACCGTATAAATAGATCTTTCAACAACTACAACATAATAGGAAATAGGCAGGTAGCAAATTGTTTTCTAATGTATTCAAAAATCGTTCTTTTCACATCTTTACAAAGTAGGCAATTTGGGCACTCACGTCAAAGTTCGGATTGTTTTCTTTATGCAAATGATAGTTTCGATTTCACATAGGAAATGTCTTGGACATCCTCAAGTGTGAAGGATGTAGAGTCACTCTTACTCTTAATGTTCATGTTTACATTTTCCTTCTTCTAAATTGCCTATGCATATTTGCTTACAGGACGAATATTTTAATGTACCGTTTGTTCTTATCTTTCTAAATAATGATCAAAAATAGGTTGTTTTCTTTTAGTTTCAAAGTGAAACAAAGTAACAACAAAATATCATATTCCCTTCAGAATAAACCAAACCCATGTGTGATGGTTAAACTTTTCATGTCACTATTCTTACCTATTATAATTATTTTAGTTTTTACAGGAATACCTATTAGGTGTTAATCGAGGAAAGCATTGTCTTCCTTCTCTAAAATATGTAGCTTACAGATATCCAATGTTAATTCTAAACTTCAGGACTCTTATGGATATTCATAAGGCTCCTCTTATGGATATTCATGAAGATATTAATACGTGTATGTAGGTATACTCGTACAATTAAACAAAATAATACAATTCACATATTATAAGGCAATGTAATATCAAATAGCAACAGTCATCAGGTGATACTACTGGTGGAGTAAGGGGGTAATTCATAATATTATGGAACAAATATGTCAGTTTACGTCCTACCAAATCAAGTTGCTAAGGCAAACTTATTATGTACGCGTATACCTTTTTATGAATTAGCTAACTTTTAAATTTATTTGACTATTCTTCCTTACTATCTCTATTTTTTGTCCTTAAACTTGAATAAAATTCCCAGAGAGTATCAAATAATCATAGCTATGAACATTTCCAATTCACTTTTCATACCTAATTAAATGCAGTGTTAGTGACTAAAGTGACCGACACTTATTATCTCCTTGACAATTAGACCATCATGCTTGACCGCTCTATCAGGAAGAAAACTTTGTGTTATATTGTCTTCTGCTTCCGAGAGGGATAACAGTTTCACTTTGAAAATCTTAGAATAGGTACCAGAGGAAAGAGGCAGGTCCGAGAACCCAAAACAAACAACTCTCTTTGAAATCTTACCGTGCCGGTCTAAATAAAATTCATAATAAACGTCTAGGCTAGGCCAAATAAAATTGTTATGAAAATGTCTAAATACATATAGGCATCTAGAGATTTTTGAATGTAATTTATGCCCTTTAAGCGAGGATAACTCTTTCATTCTCTACCACCTAAGCTCTGAGCCTTGGAGCTTTCTAACTCGGTATGTGGTCAAATGATGAGAATAAAATTTAAAGCCCCAGGTGGGATTCGAATACGCTCCGGCTTATTTTTACGAACTGAGCGAACTGTAGGTATGATAATGGTAAATGATTTGTTATCAACTTATCAATATTGTTACATATTATTATCATTACTCCATTAGTTATCGTGTCTGACTGATAAGAATATAACGCCTTCAATTGTGATGAATGTATGCAATAAGGTATACAGTTCTGACCAACTTACCATGGATGGATGACCAAGTACCTAGGTAGTTAGCGAGGTATTTACCTACCTGCTCATGTTTCGTATGAATGGAACAATTCAAGAACAAGGAAGTTCTAAAATCATTGCACATTGCATACACAATATAACATTCAGGCGTTCATAAATTTACACAATTATTAGGAGATTTTTTCTTTCTATTACATTATGTAGGGAATATTTCTGAGTGAAATTACTTACAATAAATAAATAATCTAATATGTAAAAATGAATAGGTATTTGTTTGTTTGTGTGTTCGAACTTTATGCCTGGCCAAACCGCTCATCCGATTCCTATGTATGCAATAAGGTATACAGTTCTGACCAACTTACCATGGATGGATGACCAAGTACCTAGGTAGTTAGCGAGGTATTTACCTACCTGTTCTCATGTTTCGTATGAACATTGAACATCTTCGTTAAATAATTATACAAGGAAGTTCTGAAATCATTGCACATTGCATACACAATATAACATTCAGGCATTCATAAATTTACACAATTATTAGGAGACTAAATGGATGAGTGACATGAACGGCCATGCTACTAGCAGACATCCGGAGCGAAGCGACGGATTTCGGCTAGTATTTAAATAAAATTTAAACATAAATAAATCAAATTTACGAGGTAAATAATTACTCTGAAATGGTTCTTATTCGTACAGTCCTCTTAAGCTCAGTGCAACTTTATCCATTTTTCGATTTTATTAAGACCTAGCTAGGCGCATTCCTAAGATTTAGCATATTAAATCTGCTGTGTTACAGCTTTTTATTGTGGAATTTACGGATAGGTATAAAGCTTTCTACGTAGGTGGTACTTACTTATTCCTATAAATACTCGTACAATTAAAGTTGCAGCTTATTTCCATAAGTTCAATTCTATAAAGTTGTTGTAAGTAAAATACCAGGTTCTCGTCTTTTCCAAACACTCATGTCACATTTGGTTGGATTTTACCAGTCACCTAATGAAGAAGGATATTAAAAAAAAAAAAAAAAGACTAGCCCAGAATCCAGAAGACCTAACAGAAAGGTTCACACCAGAACTCTTCAATTCTAATGGACAACATTTTAATGAAGAAAATTAAACAAAAATTTATCCGAAAGAAAACTTCATTAACTCCTATTTTACTTCCTTGTAATGTTTTACATAAGATTCACGCGAAAGCACACTTTAATTACCTAGCTAAGTAAATTGTAATCTTATGGCATAGAGCTAGTCTAGGACTCTAGGTGATTAACTTGATAGACAGACATAACACACTCTACAATGGATAACAGTATTCCATGACCACAGCGGTCAATGTGTTTACGATATGTCTTGTAATACCTGTTCAAGTGATAAGGTAATTCAGGCATCGCAGATAGTCCCTTGCCAAGAAAACTGATCTTAACGATAAAAATTAAAAGCTTAGATAGGTACCTATTTGAATTAACGAATTTACTCATTTACCAAGCTCCTTAATTTTTAAATTGTGAACTTCATTAAAGAAGGAAATACATAAACAATTACCCAAATTGCCTCTCTCAGGAAGTTAGTTTATATGAAATCAGAAAAGGGCTCACGAGTTGGTGAAAAATAGAGTTATAATAAGTTTCTAGTGTCTACGTATTCGTAGAAACGTCTTTTGAAAAAGGGCATATCTCTATACATAGAAGCCTTTTTTTCTGGAGCCCGTCCATTAATACATAATATGAAAGTGGTACCTACGAGTATTTTTATGAATAAAGCATAGGAAAAATCACGAGTCTAATAAGCTCAATAATTCTTCAAAAGCACAACTTAAACCTAACCCTTTTGGTGTTATGTCAAGATCCACCTTAGGCTGTCAAGAAATTCCTTCTAGAAGTCATGGCCACAAAAAGCTAAGGTCCGAAGAGGTTCCTGAGGATCCATGACTTCTTCACAACCTGTGATAGCAGAAACCTCGTCTTCAGGTTTTAGTTTACTTCTGACTACGGTACCGGCTTAGTCGTTATATTTTCAAGTGCGCGATTTCTTATCTCGATACTTTCTAAGTTGTCTTTGAGTTTGAATGGTTTTCGTGAATCGGTAAGCTTTTTTTTCCATTTTATCTTTTCACTTCACCCTATTTACTAACTTACTTTCATTCTAAAGCTTTATTTAGGAATTTTTGACGGATCTGACATTTTTCGAACTTTTAGGTTTGATTAGATTTTACAACCGATCCTGAAAACATTCAAACACTCAGACAGAGCTCAATACTTGCTCATTGGATTCGTTTATTAAATTCAATAACATCTGAAATAGCCATAGCAATATCTAAATCTTTAATAATAGTAGTAATTTATATGGTAAGCCATCGTGTATTGACTTTTTGTCTACGTACCTACCTAATTAGGTAGTTATAATTAACATCAGTTCGATATTAGAAGTAGGTATTGTGTATTTTTTACTTGTGTACCTACCCAGTAAGTGCAATAATAGTCTGCCTACACGCGTCAACTTTTTAGGCTACCTAGGCATCCAGTATGGATCGATCTTATTATAAAATAACTCCTCAGCCATCACACAATGAAAACGATCTTCTTTTTTTCGATTCTTCGTGATTAGTTAGCATCAAATTATTTGTTAATGGGATATGTGTGTAATGTGGTGTAGGTTCCAATAATGAAACTCTTGACAACAGATCTTGATAGAGTAGAGACCTATATCTTGGCTATGATAATGTTCTTGTGATGCTGTACAATAAACGGAAGAGAAATTCAAACAGATTTCTTCATTTTTATATTTAAAATTTTGAAAGGAAAATTTCTGGTAATCTTGTGCCCCAAAAATTCCTTTGTGCACCCTAAGGAAAAGAAATATGAATAAGTACTTCTGTGGGTACACTATGCGAATTATACCTTTGTTTCACCTCCAAGAAGAAGTTAAATGGAGAATTCTCATTAGGCTGAGTAACTTTCTGTTCCTTCAGTATTCACACTAGTCTACTTCCCTAGAACTTACGCTCTTCACTAAAAACTCACAAGAACAAATCTAGGGGAAACTATTAGCAATGGGAAACATAAGGAGGTTCCGCGAAACACATTAACGAAAACAAAATGGAGGAACTAGAAAACAATGATGGTGGAATAATGAACAAAGTTATGCAAAGGAAGTGTAGAGGTACTACGAGAAGAAATATTATAATCCAAGTTGTATTTGATGAGGATGTACATGTACACGCACGTAAATTATATCAAGTGAAGTATAAATATTGTATGAAGAAACCTCTAGGAACTTCTTATAACTATACGTACCAAGAGTATCGCTCCAACTTTCAACTAACTTTTTATATTATTATAATATCGTTAATTTTATTTTTCTCAGCAGGGAAGGACTTGAATAAATAAGCACTATAAGACTTAAATAAGTAAGCAGCATCCCTATAGGTAGGGATGCCAGATTATTCCAAAAATCTAGAAAAAAATTAGTTCCTTAAACATATTCTTACAAAGAGGTAGGTAATACTGTAATACATACCTACAGTCCTACATCTATACCTAGGGAAGGACTTGAATAAATAAGCACTATAAGACTTAAATAAGTAAGCAGCATCCCTATAGGTAGGGATGCCAGATTATTCCAAAAATATAGAAAAAAATTCGTTCCTTAAACATATTCTTACAAAGAGGTAGGTAATACATACCTACAGTCCTACATCTATACCTATATTATTCCTACTAGACGTGTAAGAATGTGAATAACAATAAACTAGTAATAACATCGATAGATAACACTCCCGCCACAACAAAAAGTACCTACTAAATAACAACTGAGATATTGGATTATGAATGAAATACTACTGATAGTAAAATACTCGTAGTAATTCCATTGTTTAATACAGATTAGTCCTTGATCCAAGTCATAAACATAAACCTTTATAGTCACAACAATTCTACTAACGGATACTAAGCCTTGATCTTAACCTAGCGCTGTGTATCAAGGTAATAATATAAACATAAACCTTTATAGTCACAACAATTCTACTAACGGATACTAAGCCTTGATCTTAACCTAGCGCTGTGTATCAAGGTAATAATAAGTCTTGTTGATTATGCTATTCTACTATGGGTTTAGTATACGTAGATTTATGCAAATAAATACACTATGAGTAGGTACACACATCAATGTCTCGAAAGCAAATCATTATGGGTAAGGTTTAGTATACGTAGATTTATGCAAATAAATACACTATGAGTAGGTACACACATCAATGTCTCGAAAGCAAATCATTATGGGTAATAGGTATGTTTTTAATAAATTAATATGGAACCTACTTCGTACATTGTAGGTACCTACTCAATACCATGGAAGTGTTACCATTTGGAAGTTTCAAGTTCAATTTAATCTGTAGTCTTTAACACAAATTCGAAGTATTACTCTCCTACCGAAGTAAAGATCACAAACTTGAGGTTAGTGGCTGTTTCATCTTTGATGAGATTCAGGAAATGTGATGCACTTGATTGTGATAACAGGTAGAAAGATCACAAACTTGAGGTTAGTGGCTGTTTCATCTTTGATGAGATTCAGGAAATGTGATGCACTTGATTGTGATAACAGGTAGTATCTCTGGAGCCCGTCCATTAATACATAATATGAAAGTGGTACCTACGAGTATTTTTATGAATAAAGCATAGGAAAAATCACGAGTCTAATTAAGCTCAATAATTCTTCAAAAGCACAACTTAAACCTGACCCTTTTGGTGTTATGTCAAGATCCACCTTAGGCTGTCAAGAAATTCCTTCTAGAAGTCATGGCCACAAAAAGCTAAGGTCCGAAGAGGTTCCTGAGGATCCATGACTTCTTCACAACCTGTGATAGCAGAAACCTCGTCTTCAGGTTTTAGTTTACTTCTGACTACGGTACCGGCTTAGTCGTTATATTTTCAAGTGCGCGATTTCTTACCTCGATACTTTCTAAGTTGTCTTTGAGTTTGAATGGTTTTCGTGAATCGGTAAGCTTTTTTTTCCATTTAATCTTTTCACTTCACCCTATTTACTAACTTACTTTCATTCTAAAGCTTTATTTAGGAATATTTTTGACGGATCTGACATTTTTCAAACTTTTAGGTTTGATTAGATTTGGTTTGTCAGACTGGTCAATGAACTGGGCGATCGAAAAACAACTTTTGGACATCAAAAGTAGTTTCAAGAAATTGATAATTTATCTGACAAGAAATTGAGTTTAATTTATCTGACAAGAAATTGAGTTTAATTTATCTGAAAATTCCAAGTTTTTGCCTTTACTTTAATGCATTTTATTTATTGAACAAATCAAAGACTTTCGAGTTGGTATGAACTTTTACGTCTTCAAGTGACCACTGAAAGTTTTATTGAAAACCTTTACATGATTATCATAACTGTTTATAAAACTCAGATAATGATATTTCTATTTCCTATCTGACCATACCGATAACTGTTATATCAATAATACCTTCCGCAATCAGGAGAAGTTGTTTGATTTCTTGTAATCACTTGACTTTAACAATTCTTCGATCTTTTGCATGCTTTAGTTTACTTCTTGGATGACCCTTATCTTTGTTTAGATTAATCCATGTACCTATTTATAATATTTTTGTGTATTTCATATTTGTTGGACATAGCATGTATTTTGCTTCTTTTTCTGTTGAACTTCTAGGTCTTTACATCTTCATTTTCTATGTTTTGAATAGATGTAGGTATGTGGTTGGAGTATTACCGCCGAATCTTTAGATTCCTCAACATGTACATGTGGAACTTGAATGTGTAATAATTAAAGTACACGACAATGCGAATGCAAAATTATTACAAATGTCCACCACAAAACCTCAGTCAGTAGGCACTTTAAACCTCAGGCCTTTAGTGTTCGAGTAAGACCTAGGTAAATCAACTTTGTTCAGGTCTTACTCGGCATAGACTATGCCTGAAGAATCAAAATGGCATGTAAAATTTCCAATGTGAAGACTTTTGAAGCCATATCCGTAATAATTACAAACCTCACTCATTCCCGTTCAATCTGTCGTAGTGCGGCACTTGCCAAATAGATTGTTATCAATCTTCTGATTGTAACTCATAGATGATGAACTACATGCTCAACTAATCAATTTCAATTTGTTACCTCTAGATTTTACTGCCTCAAAACATTTCAATCATGATTACTTTTCAAAACATTTCATTCTTAGAAAGCTAATCGCATTGCGAACGTTCTAGAAATATGTACCCATTCCTATGGGATATTTGTTATTTTGAGCGTAGTATAGCTAATGGTTCTTTTACAGAACTTTCACTGTCAAGGTATCTACTCCAACACCCCATGTTCCTTGACATTCATGAATCATGATGAAGTATCGGTGCTAGTCAAGTTCAGTGTTACGTTACCTCAGACAAGTGTTAAGTCCAATGATCCCTGAGATTTGCTATCTTGTAGATGAGAGTGATTAGAATCTAAACGTTATGTTGACCGATTACTGATTAGAATCTACACATCCACATGGATTAGATGTGGATACCTATTATTTTACCGTTTAAATGGTATCATACGTTACACCTACTTGAAACTTCATGGTGTACAGAGTTATATTTATAGTGTTGGTATTTTTAACATACATGTTATCCTTAATAGCTTATTTTCCCCTATTTGAACTTCTTTCGTTAATATTTTATGTTTCTACTTTTTTCATCAAATTTAACCCGTCAAGTTTCCTCAGTCTTCTATCACCTTCGTTCTGATCCTGTTGCTATTTTCCTCCATTTGTTCTGTTCTTTCTGCTCTATTCATCTGACCAATCTCATGACATGAGATCTGACCAATCTCATGAGATGCTGTATAGCGCTGACTTCACAATAAACCTCTCCATGTTTTGAATTCTGACAGCAAACGGCGAATGCATAGAAGATAATGATTTTTCTTCCCATTTCCAATAAGGTAGAAACTAGAATTGACAAAATAGTCCAACGTGTATGTCTTCTATCACCTTCGTTCTGATCCTGTTGCTATTTTCCTCCATTTGTTCTGTTCTTTCTGCTCTATTCATCTGACCAATCTCATGAGATTTAGATAGGTACCATGCTGCATAGCGCTGACTTCACAATAAACCTCTCCATGTTTTGAATTCTGACAGCAAACGGCGAATGCATAGAAGATAATGATATTTCTTCCCATTTCCAATAAGGTAGAAACTAGAAATGACGAAATAGTCCAACGTGTAGTTGTGATTCGTACATTCCTTATTACCTGCGCTCCAACTTCCATTCCTATTGAACATTTCTACAATATGCCTCACGAAGAGTATTGGAAGAGCTACAAGCATTGATGATAATAATAGAATGGGAATCCATTCCTATTGAACATTTCTACAATATGCCTCACGAAGAGTATTGGAAGAGCTACAAGCATTGATGATAATAATAGAATGGGAATACCTATATGTTGACAATATTCAATATTGTACACAAATGAGTGGAACGAGCGAGAATATACCACAACAAATTAATCAAAATAGAAATATTATATTAGAAAACATCGAAGAAAGTGTGGCCAAATGGAGAGAAAGAGGAAGAGCACATTACTTACTCTCTGATATTTTTGAGTGACCAAGACCCAGGTTGACTTGGAATCATTGATTTTGTGGTTAATTTTACCAATCAAGTTCAATGACTCTCTAAAGGACGACCAAAGTTCATTACATGTCCGAGACATCCCCTCTACTTTCATCATGGATAATGTCCCTTTGAGTTCTGAGGCAGTTCCTGTTAAATCAAATTTTGACTCATTCTCACTTACCCTCCTACTCTCTGAAATTAACTACTTTTTATTGTAATATCATCGACATGTAGGTTTGTAGGTGCATCTTACGATACAAAATTCGTAAACATTCATTGATACAAAGCTGCACATTTCTCGAACAAACTGAGAGAGAAAAGTATTGGCAAAATAAGTAGGTAATTCACCTAACAGACACTATATGCCTTCTAGAACCAAGCAACATAGAATGTATTTTAACTGTACATTTAATTGTCATAATCGATTCATAACATTGGCTATGATTCATGTTTAGAATGAACCATGAAGACAGGTATGTATATGAAAGTCAGGCTGAGGTACTTACTACCTATGTGATGACTGTGATGAGTCAATAATTGTGAAAGGGGAAAATATTGTAAACATGAATCAAGTCTTTGTTTTTCTCTTCTAATGTATTTTAACTGTACATTTAATTGTCATAATCGATTCATAACATTGGCTATGATTCATGTTTAGAATGAACCATGAAGACAGGTATATGAAAGTCAGGCTGAGGTACTTACTACCTATGTGATGAGTCAATAATTGTGAAAGGGGAAAATATTGTAAACATGAGTCAAATCTTTGTTTTTCTCTTCTTTTTGTCTCTATTTATTTTAATTTTCCATCAGAGCATAATTTTGCGATCTTGAAAGTTTTAGATCTGCTCAGGCAAGGGGTGAGTTTTTGAAAGTCAAAGTCCATAAATTGCAATTTCCTAGAAAATTTGCTCAGGAGAATGTAATTTTTTCTTTCGATCTCTCTGGACAAATAACATACTGTACATTGATTGTTAAGATATCGTGAATAAAATTAAGAACTAAGAGGGGAGGACTTTTGTTTCTACATGAAACCTGGAGAATAAGATTTGTAGGATACTGAAGAAAGAAAAAAATACAGAAAACTTCGCGTTGGCTGCCCCTGAATTCTTTTCTCTCGGGTCAATACCTCGTTGTTCCAAACACTAACCTCAGTCAAAACCATAAACATTAGAACGTGTATCAAAACAACAACAGTGGAATTAAAACCAATGTTGAATAATAATTAAGAAGATTTAAAACACATTGTTCAGCCAAGTGTAGAAAGCTTGATCTTGAATCTGGAGCTCCTGATATGAAGATACAAGGCTAGAACCTACCTGCACATGGGTTCTATAGAGATGATTGAAATTATTCAGGATTTATGAGGAGTTAGAATTTTAATCCAGACGAACAGTAGTTGTAGAGAAGAACTCGCTAAGATCCTCTAATGATGTTGAATGTTGATGATAATACGTACATAGTAATTCCCTTTACATGATAATTAGGTATAAGTGATAAGAAAAGAGAGTTGATACCAAGTTATTACCAAAATAAAAAAAAACGTTCAAAATGCTGGGCTGTCACTGAATCTAAATAAATCAGAAATCCATTTCAAGGAGCACGTATGAAACAAAATTAGTGGAGATGTTAACTTCACCTATTACATTTTTCATTATCTACTTGGTCATGATTTTCACCTCTTACAACTAACAATTTTAATTGTTTTATAGGTTCTTTATTAACCATTGTTCATTGTTTATCTGTTCACGCACTGATAATACCTATGTAGGTATTCTGATTTTATCAAGCTTATACGAAAGCTTGTAGTTTTAAATATTCATATTATAAATTAGTCTGCTGAATAATGGTTATTAATGTATGAAGATATGTGGTCAAGAGGAGGTGATACCTACCTACTAATCTTTATCAATCAGGTTCACGTTTTTCCTTAGTGTTGGGAAGGATATCAATATAGGTGCATATACGTACAGCCTTTGAGATTAATGAGTAGATATTCAGTGTCATGGCGAATATTGTAGGTACTCGAGCTCAGTAAGAAATTCTCTTCAAATTTTCTTTCGTCAGCCTCACTGTCCTTAAAAGAAATTTCACCATTACTTTTTTTTATAATTATTTATCTACAAAGTCTACCATATCTTTCCTCTCTCAATCTCACTTGACCATTCTTCAAGGCGGCACTTACCGTGCAAAGCAATTAAATATCCTCGTGTATTTATAATCTACCTGTATCTACCAGCGGGATTTCAATATATTGTGCTCTATATTTCACTCAACAATGACTCATAATCTTTCTAGTAATAATGCAAAGAGAATCACTTCTTTGTAATTTGGTTTCTAAAGAGAAAGGCGCAGTTCTTTTTTGCTTTAATTGAGCTTCTGTACTCTGTAGTTCTTACGTTGGACATAATTAAGTGTAACTAATATTCAATATTGGTTTATTTTCTAAGCCATGTACAAAGTCTCGTCTTTGAAAGATGCTGGAGTTGCCCAGTAGAGTTTGGGATTAGGCCAGGCGTCTTGACACCTCTCTTATACCCATTAGTTCAGACCGAATTAATAGGGAGATTGTTATTATAATTGGAATTAGCCAAGATTAGCGGATATGATAGCTAAAGATGGCAATAGTTTATTCTTAGGTACTTATTTAATATTATTTTGTAAGGACCAAATCGGCCAAATATTCCTGGAATAATAATCTAACATCTCCCAATTTGTCTAGTTTGGTTTTTCTCTAAACAAAACTTGTTGTCCGGCCATCTTTAATTTCCATTCTTCTAATAATCCACCGCTAACTTGAAGTTCGGTACAGTGGAATAATTTCAGTGTCTGGGATTTGTCAAACAAAAAGACGCCGATTACTTTGGTAAAGTAATTCTCGGGGAGGCTCCTTCAATGTCCCCCATGGTGGGAATCTAGGTACCTATTCGCCGAAAGTAGGTATTTTGCAAACTGAGGTCTCCTCAATGTCAACAATTTTTCAGAACGAGGTGAAAAACTCCTCTAAGTTCAATGAACAATATTTTAATAGGGACATATTGAATCTTCAAATTATTATCATCAAGTAGCATTGTCTTGCAGAAAAAAATATGTTTGCCTAATAGGTACAAAGATACCGATGATTAGGTACAATGACAAGAATATAGATAGGTACATACCAATTTTTTAGTAAGTACCTACGCCTGTTTAAATCAGGTACCAATCTTCTCCACTAGTAGGTAGCCTAGAACTCTAGTTAGGATTGCTGAGGGCTGGTCGAATCTTAAATATTCCGTAGCTAATTTCAGAGTAGGTATTAAGAAATGATAATATTTATTAATAATCCCCCTCCCAAAAAAAGCAGTGTTCCGGTAGTGGACAGAGGGAAACAATTTAAACAATAAGATGAGGGACAAACAGATTTGTTTGCTGAAAATTCATGGGTTCTCCAAACTGTTTGAAAAGTATCCATGCCTACTGCTAGTCCACCTAATAAATCCAAGTTCTTCTTTTGTTGGTAGTATATGTCTAGTAATTGGAACCTATTATTTAAACAAATTACAAGCATTCACTACCTAGTTTCGATAATGATAGTTTTCCATTCATGTAAAATTACACGAAGAAATTTTAAAGGAAAGAGGCGGGCTAAAATTTTGTCGGACAGAAGTTTATGAAGTCTGACATAATAGTTACTCACCTACATTCGTAATGACCAGTAAACAAAGAAGACGATTTACTCGTAGATTTATTGTTTTGACCAAGGAAATTGGTTGGTTTTCTTGGTCACTTATTCTAATACGATAGACAAGGTAAATGCCTTTACCAACAGTGTCCCCTTCTGAAAATAAAAAAGATTCTTTAGAAAGAGTGTGCTGTTTACGAATTTCCCAATGCAGGTTTCATATTCTAGCTCTAGAACTGGGCCTTAGTGGTTTTTAGATAGTATTCCACAAGCCATCTCTTGTTCTGTAAATTTTACAACTTTTAGATTAACTTGACCTATTATAAGATGTCAGTCAACTTTTGTAGGTTCAAAATATATGAGAAGAAACGGATTTAGTAACATACCTAGGAATATTAACCACATTTTATAAAATATTCTATTTTACATAAATTATCATTGAAGCATCAGTTGTCAAAATAGAGCTAGAAAGCTCCGTTAGAAACAATAATGAGATGCTAATAATGAGCTATCCTAACAATGTACATATGTACCCATGTGGGTACTGTGGAACTCCATACACATACCATCATCATTTTAACGTCTTGTTTCATGTCAAACATTGTCAAAGATTGATGGTATTTTTTCACCTAATAATTTACGTACGTAATAAAAAATGTGGACAAAAACAAACCAACAGAGATCTCAAGTTAAGTAAACAACATTTGAAAACAGAACCATGTGTGAGGTCATGCACTAGATTTTACTCTTGAATAAAACTTGAAAAGAAGAAAAGGGGTTACTAGAAACTGTTTGGATCGTAATCTAATGTGTACATTTGATCCAAGAGATATCATGTGTGAAGTGGTAAAGTCACAATACAGAAAGGTATCTTTCAATCCTTACAAGCATCCTTTCAACCAGGACCTCAGACAATCAAAACCAACTTGTCTCATGAAACCAGAAGTCCTTGAAAAATTCACTGAAGGGTAGACTAGCACCCTAGACAAAAGTAGTAAAGATAATAAAGGTGAGATAGACAGACATTATTCCGTCTACAGATAACAGGGCTCTGAAGATATAAAAACTTCGATTCTTGGCGTAAGACTGTACGTGTACCTAAAGAAAAATAAGTTTTGAAGAAAGACCCTTTAATACTATCTGATTTTATATGTAGAATTGAATCCAGGCTCCAGAGAGACTTGGAATATTCCAGAGAATTAATATCCACGAACCAGAATCTATAAAACTAATATGAGCAACTATATCAGAAGTGCAGGCGATTTTGCATTAAAAATTACTCAATGCCTTTCTCTTTCAGGCATCTTTTTTTTTCTTTACATCCTCCTACAGAAAGAGAAAGTATTGCAAGGAAAAGGTTCCAAAGTCCGAAGATCTATATGCGGTTTGATACATCACATGTTATTATCTATTAGTGGAGTTAAACATGATCTCTTTCGTCCCTAGAATTTCTAGTGGACATGACAACTCACCCTACCTTATACGTATACCTATGTATTGTGCTCACATTTCTAGAAAAGCTCTAAATGTGTACGTATCGTACCTACGTATAACCTAGGTATTTTAGAAAATACCTACTTAGATATTTTGTATTTTAATTTTCCAAATTATCAAGTAATACACGAAATATGACAAAATATTCTTCTTGGGGTGCTCGATTTTTCTAATAAATAATAAGCACGTGTGTTCTTCGTGTGAAAAAGATGGGATGAGAGAAAACCGTTCGTTAGTAGTCTTGAAGAAATAGCACTCAGCTCTGAAGAGGCATTCTCATGCTGTAAAGTAGGTCTGCCTGAATATTTGTCTGTGACCATGCACTTAATAATCTAGATGGAAATAACCTCAGCTATCTAGAGGTGCACTCTTGCACAGGGAGAAACTTCAAAAGATCTGAAATTAAGATATTAATATTTCATGACCAGAATATGAAGGGACATATTCGCAGCAACCGTCAACTGTATGTACGTATTGGTGGGCCACCAAGGATTTTTCTAATGAACCCACCACAAGGAAAAAATCGATGGGACATAATATGATAGAAAATAAAAAATTGCTGATTTTGGTCAGTTCGTACCAATAAAGTTCTAAATTTCTCTCTCGTATGTACCCTACAATTGTACATATAAATCCATTTGCAAATTTCTTTTACGACTAATGTAACGATCGTGTCGATTTTATGAGGAGTGACTAATTTGGTTTTTTTTGCTTTTAGAAATTTAGAAGTTTGACGCTGGGAAAGGAACAGAATGTGGCTGGTTTTGCTGAAACTTCCGAATGTAGGTAGACACAAAGTATCAAGCTCTTAAAAATTGAATGCAAATATCTTTGCAGAATCTTGAAACACACCTCCTAAAACTGAAAGATATTAGATTGCATTATTATGTTTATTATTATATCTAAATATTGTACCTATATGTAAAAAAAAAGCTTCAGGAAATATCATAACAACTGGTCGGTACCAAGAGTCTTACAAAAAAAAAGAAGTAATTTCTTTAGTTGTTTACTTTTTAAACCAGAATATAATTTGAAGTTCACAAGGGAATCCCAGACCTTGACACTCACCTCTTGAGGAAGATAAAAATGTTCTGAAGAAAAGATTTACCAAAAGATATGAGCGAGGATCGTTCGCTATGATACTGTGGTAGGATTCAAACTGACAGATTAAGGTCAGAGTATAGAAGCTATGTTGATACCGTTAGGTCTAAAGAACCTATGTGTAGGAGATACCTGCCATACCAGCCTTGTGATAATAAACCTCAGAGACCTTACTTACGTTTACGTATTATACACGTTAAATATAAGCACTATTATTATTATTATTATTATTATTATTATTATTATTATTATTATTATTATTATTATTATTATTATTATTATTATTATTATTATTATTATTATTATTATTATTATTATTATTATTATTATTATTATTATTATTATTATTATTATTATTATTATTATTATTATTATTATTATTATTATTATTATTATTATTATTATTAGTATTATTAGTATTAGTATTATTAAATATGTATATTTGGGAAGCGAAATTGTTTGTTTTTGCTAACCTACGGAATGTTTTGTATGAACACGATCTTAAGATCGATCTTTTATTGATATCGACTGATTTTTATTGCTGTTAATGACAGTCTGAGTAAAATAAAATGCTGATGACTGATGAACACAATAAAAAGGAAAATGTATAGTTGTATGTCATAATAATTAAGGAGCCCCGCCAAGTCAATATAGTTTGATAGATAGCTAGCAAGAGATATTATACGCCAAAGACCAAGTGGCCCTTTTCAAGTAGTTGAAGAGGACGAAAAAAAAAAAAAAAACATCCTTGATAAAAAAAAAAAAAAAAAAAAGTATAGAAAAAGAAAAAAAAAAAAAAAAAAACATCCTTTATAAAAAAAAAAAAAAAAAAAATGTGACTTCAACAAAGCAACTATGTAGAAAGCATTAGGATGTTTCTTTGGTTTTGTAAAAAAAAAAAGAAGAAAAAAAGTCCAACGATTTTTAAAGCATAATTTGTGTTCTGAAAAATCAGACAGGTCTACTTAGAATCATGAATCTAACAGTCTATAATCCCACTAAGTATCTAACTGGTAAATCTCCCTTGCAAATCATAGCAACTCAACATTCCATCAGAGCTTTCTAATGATCCCAAAGTAGTATTGAACCTGCTGCAGCTGACATAATTGATGTGGTATGCATCATTAGCATTAAAGTTAGCGTCAGTATTATCATCACCATTATGTTATGTATAAATATATTTCCGAAGAATTTTTAACTGTTTACTGTTTGGTCTGACCCAATGGTATAAGCTATAAGGTGTGGTCAACATATACATGATGTTATTAGGAGAATACCTATAAGTTGTATGGACCGGTATATCCACATGGGTTTCGAAGAGCTGTAGCTTCACCTATATTTTTTGCTCAGTCGGATGATGGAATCTCTTCTTCAAATAGCATCATGTCTTGTTTAGGTGTTTTGGCGTCTCCACTAAGAAAATCTATTTGAAAATTTTAGATTTGTATTTGATATCATCTATTATGAACACAGTCTTTCTAATGCCATTTGATCTCATAACTGTAAGGAACGTGTCTAGTACCTATAACTTTATAACCCTGAGGAAAAAATTAGAGAAGAGAGGTGAATTCAGACACATAAGACGTATTCTAACTTTAGAAATATGATAATTATTATTGAAATTCTCTCAAGCAAAAGTTCAATGTTCAAATGTTGTTTTTTTGGTTTTGATGGATCTCATATCATTCAGCACGTGTGAATAGCGGTATCATTCTTGAATTCCATCGTCATAAACTGGTTTCTATGATTTCTGAAAATAGCCAACTCTGATGAGGTGAGGAGAAGGCATTTCTTCTTCTTTTTTTTCTGAATGTCTTGATGTGAGTTATCTTATGCCATTTCAGTATTCCTTAAAATTCAATAATAGATGACATGCAAGAGTGCATTTCAGGAAGTTCCGGTTATCAAGTGGGAAAAAAGTTTTAAAAATATTTTTAGTCTTGCATGTTAGTATTTGCTTATGGATTCTGAACCCAAGACGAATTTTGCTTGTAAATAATAATTATGTGAGCACATCTCACAACAATGACAGGTAAAGTTATTCAAAAGAACATGAAGTCTCATTCCATTTTACAATAAATATTGCGTAAGACTACTTTCTTACGAGTTGCCTTTCAGTTTGAGCAAAATTCTGATTCTTCAACTTGACATGACCTACGTTCATCCTATTTCTTTTAAAATACAATCAAGACCTTGAACACAAATCAGAACACGAGTACCTTCCTATAATCATAGCTCATAGAATTTAGATCAATGATCCTCAGTCATTAATATTCTACTCCTCCCTTCTAAGGACTCTTTATAGGCCAGGACATTAAAATATTATTGTTTTGTCTCGAGTCCTTCTTCAAATGAACCTGCCTCTAGTGGCCTACATTTTGAACCGCTCCAACTCAGAGTCGTTGACCTTTTTGTGTCTTTGATTTGGCTCTCAAACTCAGATCGCTTCGATTTTGAGGCAAAGAACTGTGATTGGGATTGGGTCCTCATAGGATTTGTTAGCATTTCCAAATTTCAATTTTTTCTCTTTATTTTAGTCAATTTGACTTTTCTGGTACACTTCTCTGCATGATTGCAGACTTATAATATGTAGAAACTTTTTAGTCCTAATCTCAGAAGGATAAACAAGATATTTTCTATTTTAACTTGTAAGCACTTCCGTCATCCTAAATTGAATATCCAGTAGAATTTTTCCTCGTCCTACGCGACGTTCACTGAAAATAATCTAGAATGTGTCTCAGAACGAAATGCAGAATTTCAAAGCGTCTCCAACTTTCATCTCATGGTCAAGACACTCAAGAATGTCTTCTCAGAACTCAAAGAAGTCTAAGATATTGGCAAACGTAACACGCTACAGTTATACGGCGCAGGTATTACCCGCTCAAGCATAAAAAGATACAAAATATCCTGAAGATAACACTAAATATACAAGAACTTGAACTACAAAACTGGCCAAGTTGATTTCTCGATACGTTGATGTATTGATTACAATTACACAACCCGGTCGAATCACCGATCCTGAAGCATAATACATCAACCTATGCAAGGCTATGTCAATGGCCGATCGTCTTCATTAACTTGCTGTTTGTTCTGTTATTTATTATTTTATTTATATTTTACTTTCTATCACATAATGTATAGGGAACCTACTCAACATAATGAGAAAATACTGAAATCGGTCGATATATCCAAAATCGGGAAAGGGGTTTAGGTAAGTTCGAGGGTCCCTTGAGTCCAAAAAAGTAGATGTAAAAATCGGTACAATTTTGAGTCGTACAAAACATTAACTGTTTTGTAGGTATGTTTATTTTGTAGGAAGTCGTGTGATGTTCACACCATTTTTTTTTTTTTTTTTTTTTCATAATATTCCATAATATAATCAGTTAAAAAGGAAAAACAAGTTCTGTGAAGCAGTGAACTTGAAATTTTTCATATAAGCAAATATGCCTTGAGGAACTAAAAAGTGCTAAAAACGATCAGTACAGGTAAAATACTTGGTATTTCCAAGTCAAAAAGCAAAAAAAGTTTACAAGAAGTTGTAAAGTGTAAATAAATGTAATATAAAGGTAGACATTCTTTCTTCGTAAGTGTTTGACTCGCCTAATCATAAACTGCACCATGGCTAGAAAGTCTGAAGAAAAATTCAACAACACTACACTAAGTTCAAACATCATTAAGTGAAGCAAACAGGCCCTCAACTCAAATTACCTACTTTGCAACGTCTCATCTGTAAAAGCAATGTACGTAAATGTACACTTTTTCGTGAGAATAGAAAGAAGAAAAGAACTTGGTGAAAATTTTAATCATGTTTCTATTTCATTGTTTTCAACAAGGTATAATTTTGTGATGGTCCGACCAGTACCTACCTATAATATTTGAAATACAACCAAGAACCATAGCCCATTATGTTATTATTTTTTATTTGATGTTTCTAACCACACAAGTAACTAAATGAGAAGATTATTTCAATAAAGATACGTTTAAATAAAAGTATGCTATGAACTGAAAAAATATACCAAGTTATCTGCTAACTACACTAAGAATAAGTAGGGAGGTATGTATACTGTAGGTACTTACTTGTTGTAGCATAACATGTATTTGGGCATTAGGTTACTGTATAACTAGGTGAATTATTTTCCAAACAGTGTAAATAGAAATAATACATGGGAGAACATTCTAAATATTAGATATTTTTCTCTATGTAAATATAAACCTTCACTATCAGCACCCCGATCTTCAAAGTGCAAGTCAGATGTGACAACCACAGAAAACTAACCGTCTAGAAAACAGTATTACGGTTTACTGACCATAAAACTAATATGTTATAAGTAGGTTCAATAATGAAAATAATCGACGTAGGTTTTTGCACTTTTTGCCCAGTGATGGACTATAACTGAATCCTAACAGGAACTTGATCGTATAAAACCTAACATGGACGATACAGTGAGAAGAGTTGGATATTTATCTACGAGTTTTCTATGTTGGACTTTCTTGGAATGTGTTCCACAAAACAGCAGGGCTTCTCTAAAATGTGTCGAGGTTTCATGTAGTAGGATTTTACTGTTGGTTCAAAGACGTGAAAATTTCCTTCAAAGTCTGAAAAAGGACATACACAAAAATTAACCAAAGTATGCACATTTTGAAGAGGCTGAGAGTATTATACTTGGGATCTGTTGAAATTCACCATAAGGTGAATGAAGTTGCTCCAATTTCAAAGCATAACTCTTCATTAACTTGTTGTATTTGTTTTTGTCAGTTTTATCTATTCCTATAAAATCATGTAGGTGGTGTGGTTGCAAAGATTTGCTGCTACCTCACGGGCAGGGCTATCATTTAATTATAACTTATAACGTTATTTGCCTTGTTTATAAAAAAAAGTAAACTAGGGACTCAACTGTAGGTACCTTCTGAAACATCTCAAAAATGCAAGCCTGCGTTAGGTTTTCTCTGCAATAATTGGCGAAAGATTACAAAGCAAAATATTTCCTCTCGACATAAAAAAAAAGCAAATCTCATTGTCTAAAATCAGATTTCCTATGCAGTAGCTCCTGGGCTCATTGATTGTTCTATTGGGATCAGAGAAACTGAATGTAAATACAATAACTCTAGTGGGTTCCTCTGTTGTAGATATTTACCCATGTAATGGATGTTAAGTAGCACTCACTATTCTGTTGGGTCTTCTTAGAAAATTAGGTTAAATATTCTGATAAACATCAAACCGTTGACCCAAGTGGTCAACTCCATTACCCACATTATCTGGGAGTCAAGTTCTAGGATTCTAGATACCTAATTTAAGAGGAAAAATTTACGTTCGAGTCCACGTCGTCATAAAATTTATCGAGGTGTAGTTATTAAGTGGGGAACGACATTTATCTTCTGATAAGCATTTAAATATGCTTAACACGATGATTTTTTTTCTTCTTTAAATAAGTAGATAACAGTGCCATATTTTCAAAGAACAGTCAATATTGGTAAATGGTTTCCCTTCATATAATTTTCAATGCCGCGGTAGCATCTTGAAAAAAGGTACCTAGACTTGGGTAAAAAGGTACATACCTAGGAGGTAGTTATTTTATTATTAACTAGTTATTTTATTATTAACTAGATATACCTATCTACCTTATTACCTATACTTATTGTCCTCTGATGATCCGAACGCCTGATTACTGATATTGGTTTTCCAAATACAATTTGCCAATATTGACAATATTTATAGCGCAATCTGTAAGCATAATTCATTGTTTGCCATTTTCTAATAATTTTGTTTCATTTTCTCTTTGTTTCAGGGTTTCTTGTAAAAAATGAGGCTAATAGAGGGCTCTTCTTGTGCGTTGTTCGTTTTTATTTTCGTAGTAAGTGCGCGTCCCAATGCTCCATCAACATCACAAGGTAAATATACAATATCAAAGTCGACTATTCCCTGTTTCTATTTTTAAATCATCTTGGTGTGAATTCCAAATTACCGGGGCCTTGCCCAAAAGCTCAAGAGACCTTTTTTTTGCAGCAAGGTTTCCAAACGTATTTTATTCGCTGAAGCTTCAGAACATACAAATATTTAATAACTCATTTTCTAGTGCAGATGGATTTAGCATAATATTATAACCATATTATTTTCTTCTCTCTTGTTTCAGGTGTTGAAGAAAATGGAGCTAAAACCGAATCTTCTATTAGCACTACTAACAGGTATAGACAAAATATTGATTTAATTAACACCCCCCGTGCATTGAGAAATAGTAAAATCCATGACTTTAACAAACAGTATTCAGATCAAACTGAATGGTTACCTATTTCATCTTCTTCACAAAATAAAAAAAAGATTAAAATCAGAAAGAAATATAGTTCAAATATGCTTAATTTTATGACAGAAAAAGCAAACTCTTTAGACCAAAGTACAGCTAGGACAAGTATAGATGAAGAAGATTCTGAGAGACTAGCAAGCAACACTATCAAAACAAATCCTTTAGGGCTAAATGTTGTTAGTCCGAAAGAATCTTTGCCTGTAGACAACAATCATGATACAGATGATACTTTTAACAGTTTAGGTAACAATCCCTTTGAAAAAACACACATATCCTATACTGATACCACTTTAGTTGAATCATTTGTTCACAACACTTTACCTGATTTAAAAAGTGCACCAAGCGATTTAATTATTCACCCCAAATTTCCGAGTAATACTAATTCCTCAAATAAATATTTTGAAAACAATAATCAACACAGTAATTACCATCATTGGGAGAACATTAATAATCAGTGGAACTCACACAAGAACCAATATATCATTGTTGAAGATGTAGATCCTGCTTATCTTCCCAAACCTCCCCCTCCTCCTCCTCAACCCCCGTGGTATGAAAATCACAAGCCTCCTGAAACCTGGTATGAAAGCAGCAAGCCAAAACCTGAAATCCCTTCTGTCGTATTTCATTCAGAGGTAACTTACTTTCCCCCAGATCCTGAGCCAGAACCTGAACCTCTCCCCCCAGAACCTGAACCTAGTCCTGAATATTCCTACATCCCCATCCCTCGTCCTGAACATCACGTGACATCCCCTGAGCCAGTACCTGAATATAACTATTATCCTTCCTATACACCAGAGCCAAATCCGGAGCCAGAACATCATCCCCCTTCTGATCAGTACAAACCAGCCAAACCCGTGTATGATGATCCTGTGTTTGTAGAACCCAACACACCTATATTCATCACGCCTGTAACTATAACAAATATACAGAATAATCCGTTGAACCCTATAACCGCTACTAATGGGAAACCACCACCTTCTATCGTTGTCTTGGATGATCTGTCTGTGGCTGATGAACCACCTGCGGGTTCTGGACTAGATGCTAGCATAGGAACAACTCTGACTGGTAGCATGACATTAGGAGATCCAGGGTCTGGGGGGGCAGGTAGTGGTGCAGGGGCAGGTAGTGGAGGTGCTGGGGCTGCTGCTGCTGCTGGTGGAGCTGGAGCTGCTGCGGCAGCTGCAGCAAGTTCAGCAGCAATAGCAGGAGGTATAACAGGAGGTATTGCTGCTTCTGCCGCAACGGGGTCAACAGCCATGTGTAATAATATCCAAGTAAATACTTTTACTAGACAAGGAGTACAGTGTCCCCCTGTAAATATCAACTTACTCAACTCTGCTGATGCTCCCCCAGAAGGTGTGTCTGATGATGACCCCACGGCTCAAGCTCCTGTTCAAACTGAAGTAGCAGACTCGGATGGAGGTGTCATATTTGAATCTATTTCCCTTTTTGAATATCTCGCATCGCTTTTTGGTGCTATCAATGTTTTCAATCCAGTCGGGTTTATGTTTTGGTCTCTCATGTTTGCACCATTGTCTATTTTGCTTACCAGTGGTTTGGGCGCAGTGGCCTTCTTCTTCCCTTGGTTGTTTCCTAGATTATGGTTAGGCCGATCACTTCGAAGTAGACGATCAATACAGAATGAAACTGATTTGTTATTTTTTCTGAACAATAGATTGAATTATGATTTGGATTATCTGGAGAGGTTGCTTCTCACGATGGAATCAAATAGACAGAAATCGAGTTCACATTTGAAGAATTTAAAAAAACGCAAGAGAAGAAAGTGAAAACTAGCATTTCATCTTCGATCAAAGCGAGTAAATCAAAGCGTCCTACATAAAATTCCAAGTAAATCATACTTGGGTAAAAATAAACATGTGCTACAAAAGACACACATACTAAACATCTTGTACACACAAAGACATATCTGCCAGTCCTTATTGATTAACGACTATTACTATTTAATTACTAGGTACCTATAGAAGTAATCGTTTTCTAATGGTTTCATGTGTTAAGTCAGTGAGCCATCGGTAACTATGTTGTTGGTCTTGTGGATAATTAAAGGATAGAATTATTATCATATTCCTAATTGTGTCACATAGTTCTTTAACAACAGCTAGACTCTACACTTCTACAGTCTACAATACACCGACATTCTAAGGACATGGGTAATACTTCTTCAATGACTTAGTGAGACAAAGACAGATTATTTTGCTACATTTTTGTAGACACAACACACAACATTTCTGAGGTTCAACAATGAGTGGTTTTGGGGTCAACACGTTGAGATTTAAATTTGACATTTTTGAAAAGCCACACCTGAACAACAAAACCCCATGTTTGACGCGCTCAACCAACAGTTTCACCAGGATTGAAAAGGAGATATTAATAATATTTTCATAAATGCTTCACAGATTAAAATTATAGCATATTACATATTGGTTCCGTGGCATGATAACAATAAAATTAGTTTTAATTTTGTGAAGAAGGAATGGAATGGTAACCAAAAATATATCAAACTATATTACATAGGTACTCGTATATTACATTATGATATGATTTTTTTTAGTACATAACACGTAGGTATACGTAGTAATAAATTTGTAAATATAGATTTTTAAATCAGGTACATTTTCTGTTATGTAGGTATATTGTGCCATATTCTTCTAAAAACTGTCCTTATTTTTATTATATTAAATCCTCTCTTTGTATGTTTCTTTTATTTTTTAAAACTAACTATTTAGTATTAAAATGTAAGGTAAGATTTTTAAATTCAATTATAAAAAGTATTTCCAGTATTTTTATTTATTTATTTTATTATTGCTTAGTTGTACTTTCATTTAGGTATTAAATCAATATGAACATGTACCTCAAAAGCTCTCAGTGATGTATTTGTAAATATACCTACCTACCTTTAATGAAATAAATATCTTCATTCTTTTATACTTTTTCATTCTCACTTCTCCATTTCTCTGTATTTATAATTCAATCACAAATCACAAGTAGGTACGTGCACTTTACTTTATTTCAAGGCAACAATGTTTTACATTTTTAAGATGGTTCCTTTTTTACTTTCATTATACAAGTATTTTAGTAAATAAATGCAAATATAAAAAAAAGAACCAACTATTTCACTAATTTGAAAATTAATCTTAAATTGGAGTGGGGGGATTCCATTTAGGATGGGTTAAACCTGCAAAGGAAACGAAACCAAAAAGAAACGGTAATCTTATGGGAGACATCGGAATATATTGAGTCCATACTCATTAGGAATTAAGTAGGTAAACATAAGACATTACTGACCAATAGGTATAAATAAAACTGTAACTCAAACTGCAGGTAAGGTGTGTGTCCTTGAATAAATTATAAGTCAGTAATATATTACCAGGTGTCAAGAGAGGTAGAGTTCAATATCAAGGCATAAGGACTAGCTATCTTGGAAGTTTTTTCCAAACAAAATAGGTATAAAAAACGGTACTTGTAGCTGTTCATATTGTTATTGGCTGGTCGGTATTCCAATGAGGACAATATGTGATCAAGAGGACACTTCAGCTCTAGGACGGATATAAACTGAATAATATGATATGTTGCAATGTAACGTGATGCTATGTGATATATCATTAGATTATACTATTAGAGTGATGCACAATTTGGTTCACAAGTCTCATTTCTTCTTGGGTGAATCCAGTTGACAATTCCGTTCTAGAAATTGATTTCTTTTGATCCGACATACATATGAAAAGGAATTGGTACATAAAAAATAAAGTACATATGTATTACATTACATATCTAAGTATCAAAAGGATTGTTTATTTGAGGACATTCCATTGTAGGTCAAATTGCCAAGATAATCTTTCATTTCAGCAGAAAAGTGACAATTTCCTTGAGCGTTCACTTTCTGAGTAAACATTAAAGTTGAACGAAAATAGGTGAGTATTTAAGTGTAAGTTATAGACAGAGATACCTAGAATTTGAAAGTTATAGTTTTGTTTGGATATGTGGTGTATGTGTGTTTCAATAGTCTTCTATATTTCTCACTCTGTTCTGGTTTTATTATGTACTTGGGAAATGGTATTCTACTTGTTGTGTCTCAGACTTTGGAGTAAAGTCCTTGTAATCCTGTAGAATAAACGAGTGTTTATTATTATGAAGTCCATTTGTCAAGCATGTTATTGCAGACTAATAATTAATAATTATGTTTATTTTTACGCGGCAGTTACGTACTCTTCAGCTCATAATAGTCTCAGTAGTTAGATGTAGGTACCTATGTTTAGATAATATAATGACAATAAGGACGGGGATTCATTTTTAATTAATGCACGATGACTTTTACCGCATCGCCGCCCTCCACCATATTGTATACATATTGTAACAAGTGAAAGTATCCAAGCACTAACTTGCCTTTATCATGGCGAAAGAAAAAAATGTAAAAAGGGTCGCGATATGAAAATTTTGATTTAGTGATATTTTCCATTTTACTAATGATTTTTTTTTCTCTCTCTCGTTTTCAGAGTTGAACCTGAACCGGAAATCAGTATGACAACAGAAAATCTATCCAAAGGCCAAGAGGTGCAGTCAATCCAGGTAGAGAGTTCCGTGATGTCTTCCAAAGCGGAATCCAGTGAACCAGTTCTCCCTTCGTCAACAGAGAGCAATGATATTGGGAGAGCTGTTATGTCCACGAGCCCAACACCTATCGGAGAATCGTTGAAAACAGTGACGAAGCAACTTTTGCAATCTCCAACTGCCACTGATATGGTTATAACGGACATTAGAACACCACCAAAAATTCAACAACAAATTGAACTCATTTCTCCCGGAAAGGGCGAGGCAGTTCCTGTGTTGATGGAAGAAGACGCTGCTAACTCATTTGAAAAGTTAAATGAACAAAACACAAGGCAGCCATCAACTCCTTCAAGTGGTCTTTCGACTTGGATTTTACTGAATGGGGACTTTTCTTCAACTCCTTATTCATACAGTAAAAAACCTCTCAAACAAAATGAAAGGTACAGTTCAACTGCTTCATCGGTATTTGAAACCTCTTCCAAGCGGCCAATGAAACCAATCATAGACATGGTTAAAATTACGTCTACTACAGAGAGGACGAAACAAAAAGATTCAATGAAAAAAGGACCAAGGCCTAATTTAGGTGTCGTTAAACCAGTGTCCAATCCTAAAAAACCCTTGAATGCTACTGTAAAACCTACTGTATCTAGCACTACACCTCCCGCTATTATTACTGAAAGTGAAGTTGGGAAACCTCTTGTAACGTTGCAAGACTCCAAGTTCAAGAATAAAACTCCTATCATTGTAGGAAGAATTCCTTTACCAAGTAAAGATAAAGAAAAACCAGAGATTGTTGCTGCAAGTAGTAGCATGAGACCCATTGTGAGCACTCAATCTCCTACAATAGAAACATTGAACTTCGTGACAAATATGACAAGGTTTGGCACCCCAGTTGTTACTTTTCCACATGTACCTCCTAGAATCAAACCTGTATCGAACATTAACATCTCCAAGGAACAACTGTCTCCTAACACTATGTACAATTCCCCCAGCACTCTCCGGCCTTTTGTAACCAGCACACTGTCGAACCGAAACAATGCTAGCAACGAAGTTGTTCAAGAGACCACAACTCAACCGATAGTGACCACTACACAAAAGAAAATCAAAACATCCCAGAAGAAAAAGAAGAAGAAAAACAAGAATAGAAGAAAAACGCCATCAAAGAAAACAAGTAGTGTGGCTGAAAGTAAAATCACGCCGGTTGATATTAATGCGACGTCCAAAGTTCCCGGTAGCAGCACAAGTCGACCTTTGTCTACTAGAATATACAACTACTTAGCAAGAGAAGTGATGCCTAATGTTGGAATAGGTGTGGTAGGCCTCATGTTAACAGCTGGTTTAGCAGGGTTATTTTTATATCCTTTCGGTGGTGGCATAGCTGCTAGACGAACATCTTATGAAAGACCAGTGATTTCCAAGTATGGACCCGGGCCTGGACCTGGACCTCATCGTCCTCACCATTATTATAATCCCCAATATAACCATGGTGCTGTAGGAATGGATAATGGTCAGCCAGAAGAAGCGGTGCTAGGACAAGTTCTAACAGGAATGGATTACTCCCCTTACAGTCGAGAAAGGCCCTCATCGGGTGCTCCGTCTTCTCCTATCTACGACCCAAATGATAGTTATAACAGCCCTGATGTGGTCGGTTATGCAGGAGAAAGCATCAATCCAAATACGAAATATTCAACCATTAATACAATCCAGTCTAATGCAAATAATGTGAAATATACCAAGATTCAACAGGATCAATTGGAACAGAAACATCCCACATACACAGGAGACACACAAACCGAGAGCTCCTCAGCCCTGGTCAATTCTCCTGACAACAATCAGTTGTCTCCTGAGAGCAAATTCTCTAATATAAACATTGGCAGTGATGCAAACTTAGAAGAAACGTACCTAGAAAATAATTCTCCTGTGGATAGAAACAAGAACTACAAATCTGACCTCACAGGTAATGATTTTGAGAAATACACAGTACATAACAGTAACTATCCAACGGACACGCGAGTCAATACACAAGACAACGCCAATCACTATACCTCAGAGAATAGTGTGTATAACGCTAATGAGAATTACAATAATGATTTCATTTCCTACAGTGCAAGTGTAGGAAGTGTGTACAATGAAGATGCAGGTTATTCTTCATCCGATGTGAAGAATCATCGCCCTGATACAAATGCTCATCAGGAATATCAAGAAGCTAAAGTCAGTGCTAATGTTAAAAAAGACTCAGAAAATGACACTAATATTATTGACCAGCCTTCTTACTCAGCACTAGAAGGTATTCCTAATTATAACATGGAAGGTTCAGATGATCTCTACAAAGATTCCAGTAATTACAATATGTTCAACTACCGTAATGATCATGGAATCATTATTGAGCATGGGCCAAGAAAATTAAAAATTCAGAAAAGAAGTACCAAAAATGAAGACCTAAAAAATGATATCGACGAAATCAATAATGAGATCGATAGTGTCTTACCAAATGAAGATAAATTCCCATTAGATAATTTCATTAATTCCGTTGAACTTTCAACCCCAGATAACAAATTGGGCTCCAATGAGGTTCTGGAAGGAACTACAAGCACCACTACAGTGACTACAGATACAAGTATATCGACAACAATGAAATCAGAAGAAACGACCCTTAGTAACACAAACAATAGTAATGATGTCGAAAATATAAAAGGTACTCAATTCAATATTTCAGATTTTAAAAAACCTCAACAACAAAATGAAGAATTTTCGTTGATCTCAGTAATTCGTAGAATAACACAATTTAAATTACAGCTGGGTTTGAGATTATTGCAATCAACTTCTCAAGCGTTTTCAAGATACATGGGAAGTCTTCAACAACGAATGGAAAACGTTGTCAGGGCTATAAACGACCAATATAGAGCCAGGAATAAGGACAGTAACATTCCTCCTAAAATTGTTGTTCCCAACAAACAAATCATTGAGAATGACAATACTACTGATAACTTTGTACAAATTCACAATGTGAAAGTCAAAGACGTCGAAAAAATAAATGTGAATAGCCAAAATCAAGAAGAAATGTCAACAGTCAAAGTTGAAACATTCACAAAAGAAGCCTCAACTAGTAACAAAGAATTCAGTAGTCCAAGCAACGGAGAGGTATCCTCTACTACGTCTATCAGCACAAACACAACGTGATTTCAAAATTAAAGGTAGGTAACAGTCGTTTATCGGAGTGAAGAAAATTTTGAAAAAATGGCTGTAAAACGTGAAAATAATTGTGGGTAGGTATGCCTGTTTGATAAAACGATAAGAAGGCATATTTTATTTTAATACCTAACTAGTCAACTATTTTAATTTATTTTTCACTTCTCTTGAGTGATTTTTCCATTATTTTGTTTTACTGGTTATGAATTTTATTAGGTACGAGGACTATACTAGGTAGTTAGTTAAATATTTTCGTGAAATTGCTATTCTCTAGGGGAAAAATAATGTCAACAAAGGCCTGATATTTCAACTGAAGTTAGTTCATATTCAGGATAGGTACTAATAGACAACAGTGTGAATAACTAATCGCACGTAAAAATAATAATAATAAAATAGGATCGAAAATGAAAATAAGTTAGAAAAAAAATAAAATTAGCTTCTTTTTTACTTATTGTTGTACATAGACTTGATATATTAGATACATATTGTAGGTACACAGATATATATTATGCAGTATGTATTATCAATGCATGAAATATTCAACCAGAGATTGATTGTTTTTGATGTTGTGCACATTGCATAACCAATGTAATATCAGGCTATCATACAAGGACTATTCTATTTTTATTATAAAATTATAACATTACTACTTATAATATGTAGTAATGTTATAATCTTATAATGATATGTAGTAACATTACTACATATTATCATCATGTGGGGTCAATTTGGACGGTATAAAACTAGGTAATTTTACTTGTAAAATTTATTTATTTTATACATTTTATTAGCTATAAATTTAAATACTTAATTTACCTACGAGGTGACGACTAAGCAAATAAATAGTTATCTTCTACCCACTTAACTTTTACCAGGGGAAACGAAACTAATATTAACTTATTAGGTGTATTAAACTTGTTGATTTCTGAAAATTTGAAAATTGATGAAAAATTCTTGATCTATGGTTGAATATTTTACCTTTTTTATACAATAAATTACCAACATTTAGGTAAAAATTGTGTACATTGAAGAAGAAGAAGAAGAAGAAGAAGAAGAAGAAGAAGAAAAAATATACTTAATGTTAAAAAAAGGAGCACTTCTCTTGCAAGGTGATTTTGTAAATAATAAAATTAATTAGGTAGGTAGATAGGCTATAATATATTATGCTTTATGCATAACAAATAAACTAATACTCCTTCTATTCTTCTTAAACAGAATGTTCCTAAAATTTTCCCCAACCCTTGTAACTTTTGAACGGCTGGCCTTTCATTTTTACTTTCCTTATCCTATAGGAAGGAAAGTAATGTAATCGGGTCAAATTTTCGATGGTCAGTTTTTAGTGCCAAAACACGTTTTGAGGTCCCTAGAGCCTAAATCCAAAGTTTCAGCCATTGGTCCGTGTGTCTGTCTGTAAACAAAATATCTCGAGGACGGTAAGAGCTAGAGACTTGAAATTTGGTATGTACCTAGCTGTCAAATGTGACAAGGATGCGACACGAAACTTTTGGTTAAGATCGGTGCAACGCTTGGCGGTATTTTGCCGCTTTTTGGCGGTTTTCGGTGTAATTCAACAATATCTCGGGAACGGTATGAGCTAGAGACTTGAAATTTGGTATGTAGTTCACAAATGTGACAAGCATACGACACGAAACTTTTGGTTGAGATAGGTGCTGCGGTTGGCGGTATTTTGACCGCTTTTTTGGCGGTTTTCGACCGTTTTTTGGCGGTTTTAAGCTATATCGACTGAACGGTTAGACATATTGTAAAAAGTAATTTAAAAGAACACTCAAATAAGCATCATTTAACAGGATAAGGAAAGTCGTGTGATGTTCACACCAGATTTTTGAATCTAGACTCTGACACATTGGCAATAGGTGTTCCTACCTTTATCAGAGTTGAAAAATTTCCAACCATCAAAAGTTCAAAAGGATAGGGTAGGACTTTTGGAACACACTGTATAAAAACTTATTATTATCGTATGTTGGGTTAGAAGAAGAATTCTGCATTTTGGAAAAATACTAAATACCTGGAAGGTAGGCAATCTTTTGAAATATGCACGATCTGAGGTTAGTAATGATTAGAATTAGAACCAGAGTAAGTATGCATATTGCATATACCTAGTAGGTACAAGTACCTACCTAACTAGTATGATTAGTGTCTACCTAGACAACATGTAGGTCTTTTTCTAAATGCAGAATCAAGATTTTATTAATATAAGGTGCTCTATTGTTTAATAAAAACAAATTTCATTACAGCTAAGGTACCAATAGAAATTTAGTTTGTAATGAGAAAAAATGTCCAATTAATTTAAGTTCTATAGCTTGTAGTTCTCTCATCGTTTTCTTTGTGTATTGTGTATTTATTTAACTCTTTATTATTATAGTAAAGGATTTATTAATACCTATTGACTCTTAAATTTTTTCGAACTTAGATATTTTATTACTTATGCCTATACCTACATAGGTATGTACAGTTAGCTACATGCGTAGTCTAGTGGTCATCACACTGGCTTTGCACGCAGGAGGTCCCAGGATCGAAGATTTTTTGGTTTTCTATTTTTTCATAGTGTACTCTGCTTCGTAGGGTTAATCGATCAATGTCAATATTAGTTAAAAAAAAAAAAAAAAAAAAAAAAATAGGTATATTAATTTCAGCAAAATGTATTTTCCTGCAATGCTATGATGACCATAACCACTAAAATACTTAGATAGGTACTTAGTTATATGCATCTCGCATAACTTAAATAATAAAATACCTATTACATTTATTTTATATTTATCCATGTATAGTTCAATACATTAGGTACAGCCTATACCTGGGTGTTTACTCTTACATAAACAACTTTTGAAAGTTCCATTGGATTTTTTGGTTTTTCAAAATTGTGGTTAATTCTTTCAGCTGTAAAATATAGATAAAACCTGCTAAAACTACATCAATACAATAATGAATAACCTTCTTAGCTAAATCCTCTTTTTATTCCTATTTTAGATAGGGATTTTCAGCTACTAGCATTGTAAGGTTGATGCAACCTTTTGATGAATTCAGGTTTTTGCTTTTCGTAAGAGTTTAAAACAAATACTCAGTTGTCTACTTGCCCTTTTGAGGCTTCAGCTAACCATATATGTTACGTCTCCGTTGAGATATTATCCTGATGTTACTCATCTTTAAAGATCTACATACCTTCAGAAATCCACCCGTGGGTGAATTAATTATGAAAGTTATTTACATTACCCATACCTCGGTTGGGATCGAACCCGCCCCTACTAAGCTAGAGGGAAGCATACTGACCGTAAAACAACTAAGGCAGGCAAGTTCTTTTTCCATTTGAAGAGGTCAACAACTTTATTCCAAATCGTCTACTCGTATTTTCTTGTTCTAGGACCAAAGTCCCTTTTATCCAGGAATCTAAATTTTATAAAAACATACTGCTATCTGGTCTTAGGCCAAGTACGATCAAGTTACCTAGTTTAAAAATCATACTACACCAGAAGAACAAAAAACACATTGGGAGTTTTTTTTTTTATTTTCTTAAAAAGTTTCATTACCTATACATTATTATCATTTAAATAAATATTTTACAGCTCTAACACTCAAGGGTAATAAAAAGATACCTATTTCAATTTTTTCGCTCAAGATAGGCAAGTACAAAGAAATTTGTACAACAAAATAGAGGGACGAGATAATATTTTCGTCGGTACGTGCTATACATAAAAAATGAAGCCCTAAAATTACTACCTATCTTAGAGAAAAATGAAAATTGTCTACAATTACGTTTCCATGTCGGTACTAAGTACTTGAAGACAAGGAAGATACTATGTGTTACCAACGTTACAACTTTATTTTTACTATCTCCGCATTTCTAATAGATTTAAAACACAATTCCTACCCTATAAAAAATTCTACATTCTTCAGAGTAAGCCCGAGAAGTTTGCAGTTTCAAGTGCAAAATGAGATTCAGTTAAGTGGAATTCTTGCGAAATTGTCTCGCCATAAAAATAACGGTAGGTATTAGCATTTTTATATTTAGAAAGAAAGTAAACTCAAAGATAAAAACATGAAATTTTGAACTACCTACCTATGGGAGTAGAAGTATTAATAGTTGTAAACAGTAGACAAAGGCACTTGGTTTATTAGGCTTTTTATGTTTATAGGATTTCGAGCTTATCTTAGGACAACTACCTATAAGTTTCTACAGCTCGTAAAAAAATATAAAATTACCATTTTACCTACATCCGAGTTGTAGGTTTTTGTATAGCACATTGCATAAACAAAAAATAGTAAGGGGTCCTTGACGTTTAGGAAAAGAATCCATGTTATCTACTCGGGCACAGTTACCTAAAAATTACCTAAGTAGAGTAGGTTCCTATTCCTACCTTCATTATGATTTTTAGACGAAAAATGATTTACGTATAAAAATAATAAAATTATTATCGACGTAAAATCTCTGCCTCAGTCGGTATTCGAAACCGCAACCTCCTGGTTAGAAGACATACAAGGAAAACCTAATTCGCGGTAAGGGCGTGAGAAATATTCTAAATTCGAGAAAACCTCTCATTATAATAACCTCAAACCATATTACTTGTCGGGTTTCATACGTTTGTATAGTTTTGTCTCAAGTCAAAGATCTTTCTGTGGTTTTTTCTGATCGTGAAATTATGCAAATATCAGGGCATCAAACCCCCAATTATCTGAAACTCTCAACACAATCACATGTTTGTATTAGGCAGGTTCAGAGTACTATTATAATAACCTCAAACCATATTACTTGTCGGGTTTCATACGTTTGTATAGTTTTGTCTCAAGTCAAAGATCTTTCTGTGGTTTTTTTTCTGATCGTGAAATTATGCAAATATCAGGGCATCAAACCCCCAATTATCTGAAACTCTCAACACAATCACATGTCTGTATTAGGCAGGTTCAGAGTACTCTAGTAACTAGTTGAATGAATTCATACTAACTATCTGCAGTCCATTTTAAAGTCATCTTTGGAACTTCTGAATTTCGCGTGTTAGATAAATTAACTATCTAAAGCTCCATAACCTTGGAAAATAATCACTAAAGCATAATAGACACCTACATGTCTCAATGTTCTTTGACACTAGATCTGTAATAAAACAAAACAAACAATTAAAATAGTGGATATTTAGATCTAAGCCTACTAATTGACATTTCTTAAATAAGACATACTCGCCTTGTCCTAAAGACATACTTAATTGAACAAATTGCATAAACACTGCATCATTATTGACACAATAGGTATGAAACAATGATCATACAAAAATGAACAACCCAATAAAAATACTTACAAAAATGGTTCACAAAACCTAACGGTTACTATAGCTATCGCTTATATCTAATAGTTATTAATGAACTGCCGGTAAAATTGTTTTCCAAAACATTTTTCTAATTTGTTTGGAATGACCGGAAAAAAGTACCTAACGTGCAAAATCTTCCCAAAAAACTCTAACCGCCAGGATGTGAAAGTGTAAAATTGGAACCAAGAACATTTACCTACGATAGACCCGTAAAAGAAACTGAATGAAAAGCAATATAAGCATAGAATATAGCCTTTTCATCAAATCATCACATTTTCCGATGTGGAAAATATGGAATAATTTTCTCCTTTGTTACAAATACGTACCTACCTACAATCAAAGTGAATAAATTAATGACACCCAACTTCGTAGCTATTCAAAATCAAATCACGCTACAAAAGTAGAATGAGTTTAGACCTTTACCTATTGCCTTAATTTCTACCTCAATACTGAACTATAAATACTATTATCATCTAAATATTCTAAATCGATTTTATAATGGTCTATTACACGCCAGACTACAGTGGTATCATTGGAAGTGCATGTTGCAATAGATTTCAGGAGTGATGACTAATCATCTGATCAAGGAGATGGAAATGATTAATTACATCACTGGCCAAAAAAACGATAGGTACTTCTGTTTTCAAAATTTAACTTTGCAATTACTAAATTTAGACGAAAATGTCAAGCTTTAAAACAGCAAACAGCATCTCAAAGAACTTAATCTTTCGAAATCGAAAGATTTGTGAAATGTCACAAAAGAACACCAAGGGACATAAATATGTAGAAGGAAAAAAATCCAAAATCAGTAACAAAAGAGGAAAAATTCGTGAATATTGTTAGTTGTAATTAAAGCCGTTCATTTTTTTTTTTTGTCTAGCTAAGTTTTTGTTTAGGCCACCCGGTAAAGTATTCTCATCACCCAGGGATCAAGGTATTGGGTTATAGCACAGTTTAGTCTTAATGAGTAGCGGTTAGAATATTTCGTGGATAATAGTTCAAGTGATTGGGTTCGAATCTCCTACGTCTTCTTCCGATCACTATGGGGAGCATCATCGTCATCTTGTTAGAAGGAAGTGACGTTGTATCCCGTTGCATTCTACTTCCAGCTTCAAACGGATTGCCAGAGTTTTGCCGTTCTAACTTCATCATTCTTGCTACATGTTCCCGATGAGATTCATCCACTGTCAGCTTAGTATTTTCAACTTCTATCATGCCATTATGTGACGTTACAACATTAGAACCGTTCACTGGTGGTAGAACCGTCAGTCGCACCATTCGCCTTGCAGTTCGGGAGTTGTTAGACTCTTCTTGAGGAAAAGGCTCCAACTTCCTCTCTTGTCTATCATAGTGGGAATGTGACTGCTTGTTCAGACTAGGAGCTGTAATGATGAGTGGGATTGATTTTCTTCTATATTCTGTTCCATTACTGGAGGAGCTAGTCAAAGGAACATAATTCTTGTAGTCGTTGTGATCAATAGCTCGACTGATCTTCTTGCTGAGAGACTCTGGTTTCAAAGCTGTTATAGTGAGAGGTATCGAGTTCCGATAGATCTCTTTGCTTTTGAGTGAACGACTAAGATTTCTCTGTCTGTCGGGGCCGCTATATTCCCGAGTGCTGGATAGAAGTACCCAGTGCCCATCATTATCCCCAGGATCTCCTCCCCCTCCCCCTTGCATTGAGATATGATTGTTTTGCTCATATAGTCCAGCAGGTTTCTGTTGTTGAGACTGCAGGTAGGAAGCAAACTGATCTTGATTATGAGATGTGATGATTTGAGGCATACCATTGGAAGATACCGGAGAATTCCATGCAGGCTGAACTTTGGTCACGGTTGGTTTGGAATCGTAGTTTTGATTCAAGTTCCAGTATGGTTTATGATTGAACTCGAGATTTGGTTTAATTGATTCATAGCTTGGTTTACCTGAATCGTAAGTTAACCCAAGTGCATCGAGCGTAGGTTTAATTGGATTATAAGCAGGTTTATCATATGCGCCTTGAATACTTTCCAGCGTGGGTTGTATAGGGTCATAAGTTGGTTTAAGAGAATCATAAATAGGTTTCAGAGGATCATAGGTAGGTTTCAAGGGATCATATACGTGCTTCATAGGTTCATAGGGTGTTTTGAGGGGTTCATACTTGTGGTCCAAATACAAGTTGGAAGGCTTTTCAAATTCGTAATCTGGTTTTAGATTATCTTGTGAAGGTTTGGCAGAGTGCCAAGGATGTTTGTTAGGATTCCACCCAAGGGAGTCAAAATGTGGTTTAGGGGCAGGAGTGTTCCAATGAGAGTCATCTTCATCTTCACTATCTTTTTCTTTCGTGAGCACTGATTGGATACTTGGTTTCCATTTTTGAATTTGACTTGTAGACCAGGCCACAGGTTCTAGAGTAACCCAGCCAAGTCTATCAGAATCTTTAGATTCATCATTCGTTTGTGATGTCAGTAAACTCCAAGATTTAGATTTGTCGAAAGTATTTTCAGTCGTCACGGGGTGAAAAGAAAGTGAAGATGAAATCTCATTCGAGTTGGATGGTCTTCCTTTGGAACTAGAAATTCTGTCCGACATTTTATCTTTTCCATATTTCTTCAGTATTTTCTCGAGTTCATCTTGTGGGAACGGTTTGAACGTGGCGTCAAAGTTTGCAGCTCTGGTGTCTTCATGACCACAAGAATTGTTCAGTTCACAATCCGTGTAGAGATTTTCCATGGTTTCACTGATTTCGTTTTCACCAATGTTATCATTACTGAAGTCACGTTGTATTTTGTTGACATTGTCATTGGCTTGGATATAATATGGTTTCGATGTGACGACGTACGACAATTGTTCTTCACAGGAAACTATTAATATCCAAGGTATGAAAACGGACAACAGGAAAAATGCCATTTTACAACTTTTCTATAATGGCACCAGTAAGTCAAATCTTACAGCATGGTACGCTTGGGTTACTGAAACAAAAATAATGGGAATAATAAAGTTAATTTAGACTGTCACAAGAATTAGGATTCAACAGAGGCAATAACTACACAGCCAGTTGTATTTTAACGTAAAATCACGTGGATTTAATTGCATTAGCTATCAACAAATAAAGTCCTTAAAATGAATATAACTTTAAAAGTCGATCAAAAATAAAACTAATGAAGGTTTTTTCTTTTGCTCCGCTAGCATTTATTATTATTTTTACAATCGCATACGAGTGCATAGATAGTATCACATTTGCAACAATAAACTGACAATCTCCTGCGCCGTGGAAGTTATCCACACATAAAACTATCTAATGGTATAATGAGATGTTATCTCATAATAAATTGTACATGGGACTAGGAGCTAGCCAAGTGAAGAAAATGATCTCTCAAGTCCTTACAAATAAACAAGTTCATTATAACTAGGTAGGTGCAGGTCTTTCACTTTCCTTCCGGACTAGAACCTGTTGAATTTCCACAAACAGTCAATTCTTAAACTCTTTATTTCTAAATGTTTACTGATTGTTATTAGATTGTGATTAGTTCACCCTAATTTGTTGCTGTTAAAATTAAAGTAGGTATCTAAATCAAAACTTGTCTGGCTTACATAGACACGAAAAATGGAATGTGTTACTGCGATAGCATTGTTCTATGAGTAAGGGTACTTCCCTTTGGAAGAACTTTTTTTACGTCAGTGATTTTATAGGTAAGTATTTACCCTACTAAACTGATTGGGAGGTCATAAGGTTTGTAAATTGTTCCCATCTCAAAAATCTCACAGAATGACAAAAGTTTACAAGAGGAACGGAAGAGTTGCCTGAACATAAAACATACGAGCATTAGACGTACACATTAGAATGGAAAGAAAAATAACATGAAAAAAATCTCGATTAGTGTTACTTTCTCTGTATTTGTGTTACCAAATAATAAGACGGTGCAGGAGTGTGTATCGTACATGACTCTGTTTTCAATGCAGAAATGGAGGATACGTTTTCTGTTGACTGAACCAAATGTAAGGTAGTTATATCTAAGTATCCATTGGTACGAGTGCATAGGAATAAATGTAAGTAGGACTCTGTTTTCAATGCAGAAATGGAGGATACGTTTTCTGTTGACTGAACCAAATGTAAGGTAGTTATATCTAAGTATCCATTGGTACTAGTGCATAGGAATAAATGTAAGTATTGGGTATTTATCATAGCCTGAATAATGTTCTAAGTATTGTGGGCGGATCTAGCCTCTTTTGCAATTTCACCTGTATATGAAACCAACAGTTAGTGTACAATTAAATGACGATAAATGCTGCGGACAAACCTATTTCAAAACAATTTGGCGAGGTTATTAAATAGAGATCGTAATATCTCTCTATGAAGGCATTGAAACAGCCCGCTGCGGACAAACCTATTTCAAAACAATTTGGCGAGGTTATTAAATAGAGATCGTAATATCTCTCTATGAAGGCATTGAAACAGCCCGCCTAAGTTACCCAGTGGCCAAGAATAATGATGCTGGGTTCAAAGAAAACTGAAATTGGGAGATCGTGATAAAAACGTGGAAAACTAAACTACAAGGGCCACTACCCTACGTGTGGAATACAAGATTAATGTGGAATCTGAGAATACCATTTATTGAGCTTAATTATTTCTAGTTATACTCGTAAGTAGTTTCATCTTTCATGTCACACACACAAAAAAAGCAGAATTATGTTTTGGTGATAAGTTTAATGGTTAGAAATTTTATTCGTGTGAAAGTGAGATCAATTAAAAAAAAAGTAAAAACATCGGAGAAAAATAATAAATATTGTCTGACACTCAAGTCATCTTATTACCGGAAACAGAATGCTGTTTATGCTCTTTATTTTCTTGTTGATATGACTGCCGGTAAAAATAACATTCAATTGGACGGACATTTGTATGGAGACAGTTACCTTTTTATCAAAGTTCATATCCTGTGTAGATCCCGTCACGTGACGTGAAATATATTCCTGGTGTGACGTCACAGGAGAATCTACAGGAGCCACAGGATATCTCATTATCCTCATAATCCTGGTTGCAGACATGGAAGAGTAGGTACGCCCTTGGGCTGCGGTCACTGAAGAGAACTCACACACTGACGATACAGGGATCATGAGAAAACAGTTGCCTAGGAGGGGAAGAGAATAGTATGAGCACAATTCAATTGTAGACAATTATGTCTACAGTTTAGACAAGGAGTAAAATCATCAATGGCTGCGGTCACTGAAGAGAACTCACACACTGACGATACAGGGATCATGAGAAAACAGTTGCCTAGGAGGGGAAGAGAATAGTATGAGTACAATTCAATTGTAGACAATTATGTCTACAGTTTAGACAAGGAGTAAAATCATCAATAGAGAGAGAGAGAGTTATTGTATATGTTTATAAATAAATAAAATTGATTTTTGTAAAAAAAAAAGGATCTCCTATTGTTAGGTTAGGTGGTAGAGAATACCAAAAACATTACCTGTTTATAAATAAATAAAATTGATTTTTGTAAAAAAAAAAGGATCTCCTATTGTTAGGTTAGGTGGTAGAGAATACCAAAAACATTACGCTCATTTGGTAGTTACCTTCCACTCAAAAGTAGCAAACGAGTAGACAAAATGAATACTGCCTGAAGCATGTTCAACCACTTAACGCTTAGGGGTAGAAAATTATGTGAACAACGTAAAAAAAAAAAGAAAAAGTTAAGTGAGGATTAAATTCAAAACGAGTAGACAAAATGAATACTGCCTGAAGCATGTTCAACCACTTAACGCTTAGGGGTAGAAAATTATGTGAACAACGTAAAAAAAGAAAAAGTTAAGTGAGGATTAAATTCCATTTTTCCACAGGGATCAAGCATTCGATCGTGCAACGCCTTTTATTCTTGCCGAAAAAATGGCCCTATGTACCAACAGTTTGGACTTCTCTGACGAACCTTTCTAGAAATAATCTTCAGCATTAATTAATACGTATCTTTATCATCAATACACTAATTGTACATCGACAAAACCTGAACAATTGAAAGTATTGGGATTATCAGTGCAAACAAAACCATCAGTAACAATTGAAAGTATTGGGATTATCAGGTTTTAGCTTCTGCGAATAAAGAACAGTTTTACAGTTCTATAGTTGCCAAGTACAGATCAGACTTTTGACTGTACATTACAAGAGGGATGCTCAAATTGCTTATTGTACATCGACAAAACCTGAACAATTGAAAGTATTGGGATTATCAGTGCAAACAAAACCATCAGTAACAATTGAAAGTATTGGGATTACCAGGTTTTAGCTTCTGCGAATAAAGAACAATTTTACAGTTCTATAGTTGCCAAGTACAGATCAGACTTTTGACTGTACATTACAAGAGGGATGCTCAAATTGCTTACATACAAAGATACATAATGCAAATACAAAGATACAAATGATGCTCAAGATGCCAATTCGCATTCCAAATTGACAGAGTCCCACTTGTTCAAGTTTTGCGAATCTACAAAACAAATGCCGAGTAAAGGAAGGCGTAGCTTTACTCTAAAAGAAAGTGAAATAATCTTTATGTACCTAGACATGTAATTTCTCCACAACTTAAAGCTAACATCGTAACTTAAAGCCCAAGTAGATATAATAAAAGCTCAAAAATTTGCCGTTGAAATAAATTCAAAGAGACAGAAAAAGCTGAGGAATAAAATCCATCAAAGTTCACGTATGTACTTACATGTTAAAAAAATATCTCCCAATATTCTTGGATGAAAAGATATTATTTTAAAAACTCACTAAAATAATAGAAAAAGACTGAATAAAATTAAAAACAAGGTACCAAAAAAATATTCCTGATAGTAAAAAAAAAAATATTACAGATATGAGATAATATTCGGTAACACAATGACTGTTCCTCTGATCTGGAAGACTTGAAGATCAGAAGACGTCTCGTAGTAAATGAACAATGATAAGAGCCACACTTATGAACACTTTACTTTCATTCACAATATAGTCAACAGACCATAAAATAAAATATAAAATAGAAAGTTAAAATATTAAAGCGAACAATATTACGAGAGTATCGCTCGCGCGGTAGGCGTAATAAGAAAAGCAATAACCACGATGTCAGTACAAATGAACTAAGATCCACGAAAACCTCAAAACAATGAATGTGTAAGTTTAAGAAAGAAACGTGAATATCAGACAGATTTGAGTACTCTTTCGTGTTGGTAAATGAGTGAGAGTGTTTGCTGAAATTAACCTATATTAAAATTATGATTTCCGATTAAGGTAATCACGTGTTTCTTTTTGTCGAATCAACGGGATTTTTCGGACCAAGATCCACGAAAACCTCAAAACAATGAATGTGTAAGTTTAAGAAAGAAACGTGAATATCAGACAGATTTGAGTACTCTTTCGTGTTGATAAATGAGTGAGAGTGTTTGCTGAAATTAACCTATCTATATTAAAATTATGATTTCCGATTAAGGTAATCACGTGTTTCTTTTTGTCGAATCAACGGGATTTTTCGGATAATTAATATTGATACTTTGTGGTTAGTTATCTCCTAGGGAGCTAAATAAATAAATGTAATGGGAAATACTTGTACCTTGAAACTAAAACATTAGGAGTACGTTGTAATTACTAAAAAAAGTAGAATTTTACATACGACAAAGTTCACTCAAATATACATCCACCTACCAACTTAAAAACCGAAGATAAAGGGGTCCAGTTCATAGTAATGACATGTATTCGCTCCTTAATAAATTTGTGAACCTTCTCTTTAAACCAATAAGGTACAATCTGGAGGATACCTATTGGGAACACCTTTTCTAAATTTCAAGTAAAACACAAATACTTTGTGGTTAGTTATCTCCTAGGGAGCTAAATAAATAAATGTAATGGGAAATACTTGTACCTTGAAACTAAAACATTAGGAGTAAGTATGTTGTAATTACTAAAAAAAAAGTAGAATTTTACATACGACAAAGTTCACTCAAATATACATCCACCTACCAACTTAAAAACCGAAGATAAAGGGGTCCAGTTCATAGTAATGACTTAATGACATGTATTTGCTCCTTAATAAATTTGTGAACCTTCTCTTTAAACCAATAAGGTACAATCTGGAGGATACCTATTGGGAACACTTTTTCTAAATTTCAAGTAAAACACATTTATTCAATTCATATTTTTTATTACAGATTATTAAACAAAAATAAAATGAACCTCTGTGACTTTCTCCTAAGAAAGTTAGTATCAAAATTCAATTCATATTTTTTATTACAGATTATTAAACAAAAATAAAATGAACCTCTGTGACTTTCTCCTAAGAAAGTTAGTATCAAAATTCGTTGGTTCACAAAGAAAACAGCATACGAATAATAGAAATAGAAGACAAATAGACCCAAAAAATTATCACAATGGTTATTATAAAATGATTTTCATCATAACAAAGAGTTTGTTTCAGTCTAATGAAGGATTTTATTTTTATTTATTTTTTTTTATTACACGATTTTCCTCCTATTTTATCTGTACAGCACAAAAACTAATTTTTCCCTTGAAAAGGGTAGGTGCATAATGAGTTTTTGTGCTATATAGAAAAAATAGACACTACCATTAAACTGCAACATACACAGAGTTATGAAGTAGAATATTAAGCTGACTATGTTGTAAATATTTGAACACATCTTAATCAACACACTTGAGGGAAATTAGAGATCTTTACATCTACTGTTATTTGAACACCTTTTCTGAATCTGGCGCAAATAGCACCATAACTGCAGTAATTCTAATCCAAACATAAACAATTGAAGTAAATCTAATAATCAGATGGAAGATCTAATCCGTGAAATTGGGCCTCAGTTCACATTAAAAAGCCCTTGGAGGTGAGGTAAATTTCAAAGTTCGAGAAGAGAAGATAATATACAAGTTTTACACATTCTAAGGGTTTCAGTATTCACGATTTTCACGAGTTGGTCATTTCTACATCGTCTTTATCCTATTTTACTACCTACTATCTGTGTAGATCCAGAATATTTTTACTTGAAGTTTTACGACTTATATGTCTGTAGTACATGTAAAATATTTGGCAGTAAACCATCAAATTAATCATTTCATGCTTTACTCTGCTATATTAGATAGGACCTACACCTAATAATAATAACATATGACGTATTATATTAATATATTTTATTATGACACCACAATTAACCTATAAAAAAATAGACCCTTCATATATTCCGACAGTCATGTAAGATAGTTATTAAAAACACTTGACCTAACCTTTACACAGTCTTCAAAAGCTCATTTTGGAAACCTTAATCCTGAACTTTATTCAAGCACATATGTATTTAGGGTATTCAATCAAATAACATGGTAGGAAAAAATATAAAGAGTCGATTCGAAAATTTATAAATTATTTAATAACAATGGACTAGAATAAATTACAACAGATGACAACATTTTGAAAAATACAATTTACAACTAAATAACATTCAAACATTCAACAAATAATAATTTATCATTGTAATTTGTACTTCATGCGTTGGTACACTTGAATTAATTCTAAGCCTTAAAAATTAGGTAGAAGTCCAAAAGTTTCTTTATAAATTTTGATAATCTCAACCGAAAACTACATAGTACGAGTAGATACGCAAATCGATTATTTTAATAAGTATCAATTTTGAAAAGAAGATACTCCACAAAAAAAAAAAAAAAAAAAAAAAAAAAAAAAGACAGACGTATTCAAGAAAAGAGAACAGAACAAGAATTTTTCTTGAATAAATATGACAGGCGAATTCAGGAGAAAAGAACAAACTCGCGTCGCTTCATATCGCAACAATCTTGCCAGAAAGCTTTCAGCCTATTCTCCTGGTTGCAGCAAAACTGTCTGAAATCATCCAGTAGTTTATCCTGAAATGATTCGTCAGCAGTAGCGGGGGCAGGACACCATTTCCTTTGACGGGACACCATGTGATTCCAGGACCAGAGGAATCCTGCCTGTGAGAGAACAACAGAAGATAATTGGCTAAATGATTTTTTTTTTTTTTTTGAAAGATACTTTTTATTCATTTATTGATCTATTCTCATAGGTACAATTAAGGATAAATAGATAAAAAAAGTGAGGTCTAAGTTTTGACTCGACGTTTTTGCATTGAGTTTATCTGTATGTTTAATACACAATCATTCTCGAACGGATTATCCGATTTTGATGAAACTTGGCAAAAATGTTCAACACACAAAGGAAATTTATGTAAAATAATAGACTCTTGTAATACAATTTCAGATTCATCTCTACAGCAGGGTTGGTGAGTTACTAGCTACTCATTGATCTATTCTCATAGGTACAATTAAGGATAAATAGATAAAAAAAGTGAGGTCTAAGTTTTGACTCGACGTTTTTGCATTGAGTTTGTCTGTATGTTTAATACACAATCATTCTCGAACGGATTATCCGATTTTGATGAAACTTGGCAAAAATGTTCAACACACAAAGGAAATTTATGTAAAATAATAGACTCTTGTAATACAATTTCAGATTCATCTCTACAGCAGGGTTGGTGAGTTACTAGCTACTCCGTTTTTGCTCAATCAATAGAGTTCTTATTTCGATGGAAGGAAATACACAAGAGTACGACTCATTCTCAGAAGCTAGTGTGACACGGAGATGATTTTTTTCTTATTTAACAATAATTTTCATTTATTTATACAAATAATAGGTAATTCAAACAGTTTACAATAACAGTTCTTCTTCTTCCTCTTCTTCCTGGTCTTTTACAATAACATTCCTAGCTACTCCGTTTTTGCTCAATCAATAGAGTTCTTATTTCGATGGAAGGAAATACACAAGAGTACGACTCATTCTCAGAAGCTAGTCTGACACGGAGATTTTTTTCTTATTTAACAATAATTTTCATTTATTTATACAAATAATAGGTAATTCAAACAGTTTACAATAACAGTTCTTCTTCTTCTTCTTCTTCCTGGTCTTTTACAATAACATTCAATTTCTCTGTCTGTCGGGGCCGCTATATTCCCGAGTGCTGGATAGAAGTACCCAGTGCCCATCATTATCCCCAGGATCTCACACAAAAAAAGCAGAATTATGTTTTGGTGATAAGTTTAATGGTTAGAAATTTTATTCGTGTGAAAGTGAGATCAATTAAAAAAAAAAGTAAAAACATCGGAGAAAAATAATAAATTGTCTGACACTCAAGCCATCTTATTACCGGAAACAGAATGCTGTTTATGCTCTTTATTTTCTTGTTGATATGACTGCCGGTAAAATTGTTTTCCAAAACATTTTTCTAATTTGTTTGGAATGACCGGAAAAAAGTACCTAACGTGCAAAATCTTCCCAAAAACTCTAACCGCCAGGATGTGAAAGTGTAAAATTGGAACCAAGACCATTTACCTACGATGAACCCGTAAAATAAACTGAATGATAAGCAATATAAGCATAGAATATAGCCTTTTCATCAAATCATCACATTTTCCGATGTGGAAAATATGGAATAATTTTCTCCTTTGTTACAAATACGTACCTACCTACCTACCTACAATCAAAGTGAATAATAATCACTAAAGCATAATAGACACCTACATGTCTCAATGTTCTTTGACACTAGATCTGTAATAAAACAAAACAAACAATTAAAATAATGGATATTTAGACCTAAGCCTACTAATTGACATTTCTTAAATAAGACATACTCGCCTTGTCCTACAGACATACTTAATTGAACAAATTGCATAAACACTGCATCATTAATATTGACACAATAGGTATGAAACAATGATCATACAAAAATGAACAACCAATAAAAATAGGTACAAAAATGGTTCACAAAACCTAACGGTTACTATAGCTATCGCTTATATCTAATAGTTATTAATGAAATTATCAACACATGAGGAGTATAATGGGTGGCCAAAAAAACGATAGGTACTTCTGTTTTCAAAATTTAACTTTGCAATTACTAAATTTAGACGAAAATGTCAAGCTTTAAAACAGCTTCTCAAAGAATTTAATCTTTCGAAATCGAAAGATTTGTGAAACACCAAGGGACATAAATATGTAGAAGGAAAAAATCCAAAATCAGTAACAAGAGACAAAAGTAGAATGAGTTTAGACCTTTACCTATTGCCTTAATTTCTACCTCAATACTGAACTATAAATACTATTATCATCTAAATATTTTAAATCGATTTTATAATGGTCTATTACACGCCAGACTACAGTGGTATCATTAAAAGTGCATGTTGCAATAGATTTCAGGAGTGATGACTAATCATCTGATCAAGGAGATGGAAATAATTAATTACATCATAGAGAAAAATGGTTTCCCAGACACCCAGTAGCTCGGGAAATAAACAAGTTATTCCCAGGAAGGAAACACATTTCCTGGCAGTCATTTTGAAAAATATCTTCCAATACGGGACTATACAAGATATCTTCTGATAAAATTATGAAAAATATTTGATAAGAATGTGAATGTGTTTGACAATTAATATATGGGACACAAGATCTCCATGCGATATAGATACACACAGATTGAAATTTTATTTCAGGTGTATGCAGTTGCAGTTAAGGGAATTCCTAGAAGATGGGATAGATTAAACCTGATGGCCCGAGTTTGTCTTGAGAAGGTTTATCCAAAACCGTGCATATCTATTTGGTCCAGTCAAAACTATCGTTCTCCGATTGATTGGATCAATACAATACGGGACTATACAAGATATCTTCTGATAAAATTATGAAAAATATTTGATAAGAATGTGAATGTGTTTGACAATTAATATATGGGATACAAGACCTCCATGCGATATAGATACACACAGATTGAAATTTTATTTCAGGTCTATGCAGTTGCAGTTGGGGGAATTCCTAGAAGATGGGATAGATTAACCGCATTAACCTGATGGCCCGAGTTTGTCTTGAGAAGGTTTATCCAAAACCGTGCATATCTGTTTGGTCCAGTCAAAACTATCGTTCTCCGATTGATTGGAACAATAGACATGGTTTAATTTGCATGACTTGACTTGGACTTGAACCAACAATATCTAGATCCAAAATCCACCGTGCTAAAAAAAAGGTTCTTCCTAGGGATCTTTACAACAGACAAAAAGAAAGATATTTTTAACTCCTACGTCTCCAATTGCTCAACATTTGCGGATCAGTCATTCGGCATTTGTACATCGATTGTGCATATTTTAATCAAGGAAACGTTAGCTTGAATACGAATAATTTTTAGTTCCCTTACTGGTCGTTTATTTATGATCCACCAAAGTATTTCAACTTTAACTGTAAGGTGACAGTTTCTTACCTATTTCCCCCTTTCCCGCTTCTACTTCTGTCTTCCTATCTTCTCTATGTTGTAGTTTTCAGGTTCATGGTTTATTATGCATATATTTCTTTTGTAGTTTTCTCTTTCTACTCTACGAAACTACTAGTGTTTCTCTATTTACTAATAGGTAGATGGTATATTTTCCTGTAGCTTTAGTTTCGTTACTTGAGAGGGCAAATTTTTAGCAATCTCCCAAAAAGTGAAGCTAAACTTTTTTTCTTCTCCAACTTTTTTTGTCCTCTCTAGTAGCATACGTAGTTTTTGCTTCCCTCTAGTACCTATGTATATTTTTTTTTGAGAACAATAAGGTGATTTTTTTTTTTAGATTGTACCTTGCAACCGCTTTCGCATGAATTCAAGGGTTTATAGCACTAGCTTACCTTCAAACAAATGCTCTCTATCCTCCATGAGACATTCAATATCCAGAGGAATAAACACAGGACCACGTAAAGGATCTGACTGCAGGGAATAGGGTAGAGCTAGGGGATCAGCAGGGATAGGGATTAACTGTAAGCCGCACGTCTGAGCTTTCCTGGCCCAATTGAAGATCTGGAAAAAAAGAAGAAAACTAGGGACCTCAAAACGTGTTTTGACACTAAAAACTAACCATCGAAAATTTCACCCGATTACAGTAGGTACTTTCCTTCCTATAAGTTATAAGATAAGCAAAGTAATAAATGAACAGAATTACCATGAATAAGACCTCAAAACGTGTTTTGACACTAAAAACTAACCATCGAAAATTTCACCCGATTACAGTAGGTACTTTCCTTCCTATAAGTTATAAGCTTATAAGATAAGCAAAGTAATAAATGAACAAAATTACCATGAATATTCAAGTAACTAAACTAAAGCTACAGGAAAATATACCATCTACCTATTAGTAAATAGAGAAACACTAGTAGTTTCGTAGAGTAGAAAGAGAAAACTACAAAAGAAATATATGCATAATAAACCATGAACCTGAAAACTACAACATAGAGAAGATAGGAAGACAGAAGTAGAAGCGGGAAAGGGGGAAATAGGTAAGAAACTGTCACCTTACAGTTAAAGTTGAAATGCCATGAATAATGGCAAAGAAAGTAAAAGTGGCTTTTCATTGTATTAATCACGAATAATTGAATATCTTGTCAGAAATGATGTTTACACTATGAAACTCGTCTTTCTTATCAGCGTTAGGTCGCGGGTTCGATTCTCGCCCGGGGCGAAATTTCTCCTCAGCAGATAACGTTCGTTCTCGGAGCGGCTACCTTTCTTCTATCCTGTCCTCCACTCTTCGATTGCGGGACGATAAGTTTTCCGTTGTAACAGTTCCCTCTATCAAACCTTTTAGCTCCATACATAAAAGCCCACTTAGAGGCTTATTTGTAGGTACAAATAGTCCCAAAAGTGTATTAAGCTCTACAAATCTCAACTCGTCTTTCTTATCAGCGTTAGGTCGCGGGTTCGATTCTCGCCCGGGGCGAAATTTCTCCTCAGCAGATAACGTTCGTTCTCGGAACGGCTACCTTTCTTCTATCCTGTCTTCCTCTCTTCGATTGCGGGACGATAAGTCCTCCGTTGTAACAGTTCCCTCTATCAAACATTTTAGCTCCATACATAAAAGTCCACTTAGAGGCTTATTTGTAGGTACAAATAGTCCCAAAAGTGTATTAAGCTCTACAAATCTACGAAACATCTTCAAAGGAACGAACCAAGAGCTCTTGACTTACCAGATCAGCTACCACAGGGCCTGAAGCAGCCACCCACTGAGCTATCAACTCATAAGCCCTGTCTGGTCTGTAGAATGATTGATATCTAACATGGCCCCACTCCACACGGTCACTTTTGTTACTAATATCGGGCTCCAGTTGAGAGTTCTTGTAGAGAGGCACTGTTGAAAAAGAGACAGGTTAGAAATGAATAAAATGGGATTATGTTAAAGCGACAAAAAAAAAGCATCAAATGTTTGTCATAAATCTTGTTTCCCGATCAATATAGGTACCTCGATGAATTTTATGACTTGGACTCGAACCACCAACCTCCGGATCTGAAGTCCGACGCGTGATCTTGTTTCCCGATCAATATAGGTACCTCGATGAATTTTATGACTTGGACTCGAACCACCAACCTCCGGATCTGAAGTCCGACGCGTTAACAACTACACCTCTGAGATGGGTAAAGAAAACATTGAAATTCTTTGTCATATAACTTCATATTTCTCGGCAAAGTCACAACTTTGGGTTGGGGTTGTGTTTTTTGGGTCTTCTTTTTAGAAGTTACTTACTTTGCCATTTGGAGCTCGGGTTAACCAAACACACGGGAGGCGGGAACTCTGCCAAACAGAATGGGATGAGTGGAGGAGCTTGGAGCTTTTCCACTTTCACCTCCAACCATTGGGACTCGAAACTTTGCTTGTCATAGAGTGGCTGTCCATCCTCTGAAATAATAATAACTAGTGGTTCTGTGAACTGTAGACCTCACTCAGATTCTTTTGCCTAAGCTGAGACTTTGCCTAAATCAGTGACCCTACGTAATACACATGTGTATGAAAACAGAAATAAAAGTAAAAGTATCTACACGTCTTATGTAGGTACCTATATCCTATATCTAAAGAAAAGAGGTGACACGGTTTTTTTTTTTTTTTTTTCTTTTGAAACCTGTCAATTACTCTAAAGAATAAAACTGAAGAAGGATTGATTTTGAACCTTTTTTTAAAACAATAGATTTACCTACCAAGAGTTGGGATTATTTTTGTAGATAGAACAGAAGGGTATACAAGGGTCGTAAATGCGGTAATTTATCTATTACAATGTTCAAAAGTTTGAGACCAAAATTGGACCTGGGACACCAAATTTCGAGGATCGGCGTGTCTTGATTCAAGGTACTCAAAATTTCAAAGTTCATCAAAATCGGACCAGGCAATCGCGAGTTATAGCGGAACAAATAAACACACATCTAAACCAAATGCAAATCGGTCGAGTTAAAACGTAGACCTTCACTTCGTTCGGTCAGTAGATAGAACAGAAGGGTATACAAGGGTCATAAATGCGGTAATTTATCTATTACAATGTTCAAAAGTTTGAGACCAAAATTGGACCTCGGACACCAAATTTCGAGGATCGACGTGTCTTGATTCAAGGTACTCAAAATTTCAAAGTTCATCAAAATCGGACCAGGCAATCGCGAGGTATAGCGGAACAAATATCTAAACACACACCTAAACCAAATGCAAATCGGTCGAGTTAAAACGTAGACTATAATAAATACTAATTCTCATCCATTTTTAAGACAGAATTTATTACGTCACACGATAGAATCGAAATCAGTTGTACTAGGTCGCGAGTTCGATTTCCATCCGGGGCGAATTTTATCCTAAATAAATAAAGTTGATTCTCGGAACAGCTGGCTTTCTCCTGTCTTCATTTTCCGTACGATGAACCAAAGGCATAGATATAAGATTAGAAATCTTATCTAGTTTTATCTAACATAAATCAAAAACTTTGACACATAGATTACCTTTATCTCTATCCTGAGATACAATGTAGTAGAGATAAAACCCAACAACGAATGGCAGTGAGGCATCGCCCGAAGCGTGACAGATCAAATTCTTGGAGATCATTTTCTGAAAGTGAAAATAATCAATAGGTCAGTAAAGTTATAGTGGTGCGAGCAATTACCACTTGCTACTAGAGGGTTACTGCCTTTTTGAGAACAATAAGGTGATAATTAAATTAAATAAACGAAACACCTAAATGTAAACAAGGTTCAACAGTAAGTACAGTTCAAATTAGATCTTTATGTACCTATACCTCTCTTTAATTACCAAAAATTTAGTATTTTTGTCTTGAGTATACAGTAATTTCGAGTAAGAAAGAAAACAGCTCTTCAGAAATTATTATATGAAAAAATATAAAGTCCATTTTCAGTTTTCTTCTTGTTCTTAAATTATTGTCTGTACACATAAAAGATTTCAAACTCACATCAAACACAGCAATAACTTCGTTCTCGGTGGGTGCTAATTCCATGAGCCCGGGCAACCATTTGACTGCATCATAGGAAATGAAAGTATTGGCTGGAATACTTGGCACCATGGCTACAAAATTCAGACCGAACTGGGGATGTTTCATGGCATCCAGAATATCCTGAGGGAAAATACGAGTCAATTTTGTTAGTCACTCATGTTTTTATGACCACCTTCCAAGTTTATTATGCTCCAATCCGATTCATACCCGAAGTTTACGACAGACCACATAACATTTTAACAGACAAAGCATCGGCGTTATGAGTTGCGTCTTCTTGCCGAACAAAGCTGATCGCCAGATAATTCTTTTGTCGAAACAAACATAAATTCGGTCTATTATCAAATTAAAATGAAGGTTTATATAATTTTTTTGCTCATTTTAATACAAATTGAATTTTATTATTAATACCTATGTATAAATATGACGCTTTTATAATCTTCTTTATTCTTCTTCTTTTTCTTCGTTTTTTTCCATGTACAGACGGGGTCGGAGTTTTTCGTCAGCCTCTCAATGAGCCCTAACTTGGGATTGCTTTGATCTGACATTTGGTTTTGGCTACAAATTTTACGAGCGGATGCCCTTCGCACTCAACCTTAGCTATTTCTTTAGCGAGGGAAATTTAAAGTTAATAATAAACACGATAAAAAGTGCTTTGCTAAATATTTTTCTACTATAGTGTGTACCTGAAGTGATGAAGCCTCAGTCAGCACCGGGGATTCCGCATTCATGCTGAACGTATCATCGTCATCAGCGCCATCTACCGTCACAGTGAGAGGAGTAATGGCGTCCGTAGCCGGAGATACACGGCCTCGCTCGAGTATCTTCGATCCCGACCTGGCAATGGTTGGAGAGATTTCTGAATAAGATTACTGTTTTCCTTTATTAATCTAATTACCTACTTACTTTATTTATCTACTAATTGTTTTGAAATTTTTAGCCTTTTCCCGTTCTTTTAAGCGTCCGTAGCCGGAGATACACGGCCTCGCTCGAGTATCTTCGATCCCGACCTGGCAATGGTTGGAGAGATTTCTGAATAAGATTACTATTTTCCTTTATTGATCTAATTACCTACTTACTTTATTTATCTACTAATTGATTTGAATTTTTTAGCCTTTTCCCGTTCTTTTATTACGTCACTCCTAAAATTTAAACCACAATCCCTCCAAGTTACGAATCTTCTACCTTAGTAGGTAAACTAAACTGTTCTCACTCATGAGGCTAAAGAAACTCACGGGAAATTAAACTCGGAAACTCCACATTGCAATTTTTTATAACAAAACATCGGTAATGTTATATCTCCCTTGTATACAGGGTGTGCTATATTACCGCCCATCAGTACATTCTATAAGGAGTTATTTCTACAGGGTTGTCAAACCTCTATCAAACAAGTGGATGTCACATATTTTGTGATTAGCTGATTATAGATCTAAAAATATGTCACCTCCACTAATTCACTAGTTTTTGTAACGTATTTTGTGAATTCGAGAGATTTGAAAATATGTCACATCCACTTGGCCGTTCATGTCACTCATGCACCCATTTAGTGGTCTCGCTCGGCGTATAGTTTAACAAAAACGAACCGGAAAATAGCCTATAACCTTCACGGGAGTGCAAGCAATAAGTTGACAAAGTTTCATAGCAATCGGATGAGCGGTTTGGCCAGGCATAAAGTTCGAATAAACACACACACGCAAACACACAAACAAATATTAATTTTTATATATTGGATTGGTGGATGTGACATTATTTCAAGAGATCCTAGTGTTATCTTCTCCATAGTTTATTATACTCGTACTACAGGGGGTTCCACTAGTTCTGAAACATTTGGAATCCTTGCTCAGCAAAAACTTGTTTAAACCAATACCAATAACTCCCACTGAGTAATTTTTCTCACAAATTTAACTTTTTCACCCTGTAGGTACAATATTTGTATTTCTAGGGTTACTCAATTCATAGGATCGACAGATCGAGACATGCTTGTCCTACAAATGTAAACAAAGCGGTTGTGTCTAATACAACAGTATAATATATAGGTACTAGAGGGAAGCAAAAACTACGTATGCTACTAGAGAGGACAAAAAAGTTGGAGAAGAAAAAAAGTTTAGCTTCACTTTTTGGGAGATTGCTAAAAATTTGCCCTCTCAAGTAACTATTGGCTGGAATACTTGGCACCATGGCTACAAAATTCAGACCGAACTGGGGATGTTTCATGGCATCCAGAATATCCTGAGGGAAAATATGAGTCAATTTTGTTAGTCACTCATGCTTTTATGACCACCTTCCAAGTTTATTATGCTCCAATCCGATTCATACCCAAAGTTTACGACAGACCACATAAAATTTTCACTTTTTTTTTTTTTTTTTTTTTTTTTTTTAAGACAAGAGATCACATTAGAGTATTTAATATTTGTCTCTCATGATTTCTGGTTGGAAGGTTCTCTGTTTCCTGTCTCCTCTCTGTGATATCTCTGAATATTTCAACATGGTTTTTGGGAAAACAAGTTACAATTAGACTCATTAGAGTAGTCTATACTCTAACTTCTCCTTTCCACTCTATTTTTACACTAATGTATAACATTTTCTTCTCTCGTTTATTTTTCTTTCATATTTCAAATCATAGATATTAACAATTCTATACCTACCAACAGAAACCTGCCAATGACAACTATCCACTATGTACTTGAGGACAGATACCTACCAGACCTGTCTTCTGATGCTGCGTCAAGTACAAGATCCCAGTACTATGTCTACGACGTGTGAGCAGTAGAACCGAGTTGTGGGCTTGCAATTCCAACTACATGCATATTTAGCGTAGAGTTTAAATTTAATCAAGGGTTAAAACGACGTCATGAAAATAGAATGGAAATAAAAACAAAAATTAGCATACAAAGCATCCAAAGAAAATTAACAGGGAAGAGACAAGATATTTTAAACGCAGATCGTAGGAATAAAATGCTAGTAAAGCAAAAAGAGTTAATGGTACTAATTTTATTATGGTCCAACATTCAATATTTTTAATAAAGCCCAAATTTTTATACATACGATCCGTTTACGAAAGTCCCACATTTACTTTTGGCTGGAATTGAGAGGCTCTCGAAAAGAAGGGCTCATCACGAGAAATATAGTTTTGGGAAAACCCCGAATACACTCTTCACTCTAAACTTTACATCGATAGGTACGAATTTAATAATTGCAATGTACCTCTATTGAAATGAACACGTCTCCTAATCAGCATATTTCGTCATAAGCCTCTTTTCGAGAGGTCTTCGACTGTTTGTCACAGCCAACAGAGAAATATATCTATGTTGAAAGGGTTGTTATGACACACACACACACACACACACACACACACACACACACACACACACACACACACACACACACACACACACACACACACACACACACACACACACACACACACACACACACACACACACACACACACACACACACACACACACACACACACACACACACACACACACACACACACACACACACACACACACACACACACACACACACACACACACACACACACACACACACACACACACACACACACACACACACACACACACACACACACACACACACACACACACACACACACACACACACACACACACACACACACACACACACACACACACACACACACACACACACACACACAAACAAATATTCATTTTTATATATTAGATTTAGAACCGATTGAGACATGCCTTATTCTTCTACGAACTAATAAGGCCAGCCACTCACTATCAGGTAGACCTGACAGGTATGGCTGAAAAGGACCGTCTGTCAGGTCTACCTGATGAGCACACACACTATCAGGCAGATCTGACTCTATCAGGTAGATCTGACACCTGAGTCTACCTGATAATGAGTGGCTGACCTAAGAAAATGAGGTAGGAAGAATGTGAAGAGAGGAAGAGAAGTGGAGGAATATTTGTAATAGAGAAAAATCCACTCACCTTAGATTGACGTTATTGCTAGGGTTACTCAATTCATAGGATCGACAGATCGAGACATGCTTGTCCTACAAATGTAAACAAAGCGGTTGTGTCTAATACAACAGTATAATATATAGGTACTAGAGGGAAGCAAAAACTACGTATGCTACTAGAGAGGACAAAAAAGTTGGAGAAGAAAAAAAGTTTAGCTTCACTTTTTGGGAGATTGCTAAAAATTTGCCCTCTCAAGTAACGAAACTAAAGCTACAGGAAAATATACCATCTACCTATTAGTAAATAGAGAAACACTAGTAGTTTCGTAGAGTAGAAAGAGAAAACTACAAAAGAAATATATGCATAATAAACCATGAACCTGAAAACTACAACATAGAGAAGATAGGAAGACAGAAGTAGAAGCGGGAAAGGGGGAAATAGGTAAGAAACTGTCACCTTACAGTTAAAGTTGAAATGCTTTGGTGGATCATAAATAAACGACCAGTAAGGGAACTAAAAATTATTCGTATTCAAGCTAACGTTTCCTTGATTAAAATATGCACAAAATGAGAGTCAATTTTTATTTATAATCCACCACGGAGAAAAGGTCTAGAAGATCACAAATAAAATGAAGAAAACTAAAATTTAAAATAGAAGTCAAAGAAAGAAAATTTGAAGTCTGCTCAGGATTCCAAATTTCCACTGGAACTAATTTGCATCAAGCATAAGTTCTTCAGAAACAAATCCTGAACAAACTTTGGAGAATAAATGAAATGCAATAAAATAAGTATAGCAATTAGAACTAGATAAAGTTAAGGTACTGAACTTCGTTACAAGATACTACGGTGCGAAAGGAAGAATAATTATCGTATCAGAATTAAATCTTGAAAGCTACAAGATCTGAAATCTCGAAGACAAACCTGGGTCGATATTTCTCTGGTAGTCGATTGCTACCAAGTCTCTCACGGAATGGGGAGCTTCCTACCATTGTTTGCTGAAAAGTTTAAACATTTAACGTTGTACAGAAAATATAAACACAAAATACAGTAAGGTTCTACACAGGGACAGCTCTACCTACAGTTCTCTGAGAACATATTATATATTATCCCTGTCTGGTGGACATTTTAACTCATTGGCAATTCCAATTCGTACAATAACACCAGCTACAACTAGTAATTGGACAAACCTGTTACTGATAAGATACCATTTTGCCTGTTACGCCGAATCTGTGAAATGACCTCCGTTAATTATGTTCTTTTAAAAGTCCAAAGTTTTTCGCCGAATCTGTGAAATGACCTCCGTTAATTATGTTCTTTTAAAAGTCCAAAGTTTTTCTTCATACACATTTTACAAAAAAGTCAAATCAACAAAGAGATTGTTGCTAAATCTCTATACAAAGGGGGTTAGTATGAGCACTTTATTAGGCGGAGTTATATCAACATAATATTCTTACCGTTAACTTAATGTACTTTGTTAATCATGCTGTACTAACATGCAGAGCCAAGCAGTATATTTATTTACATACTTCTATTTACAAAATAACTATCAGTAAAGCTCATTTCGGATAACTCAACTACATCTATATGTTATTACACTTATTACTGTAATACTTACATTGCTTCTCAACTGGACTGTAGTCACTAAGAAGAATCATTACACACGTATACAAGATACTAATCATACAATACCTACCTACTTCTAATCAAATCGCACAGAGCTCAATCAAAGTACATCATTATTATAAATAGAGGGGGGGAAAGAATTTGTTTGAAATGTCTAAAAAGCAATTTTTAAAGGAATATACTCTTACCGTTCAGATGGGGATAAACTCCCTGAAGGATAAACAGGATACAGGCAAGGCATAAAACAATCCAAGTTTTTGGACTCATATTGTTTACAATCCTATTTATAGTTTTGCAGAACCCATAGCTTCCAAATACTTCACAACCCAGAATATACACCTTACCTTTAACCCCTAAAGATGCATTTTGCTACTTACGAATGGTTCTTTCGCTCGGTATGGCAAGGCACTATATACACTCTTTATGATTTACAAACAATTAAAAAGAATATACGTACTGTTCAATGATAAATGTTGCGTTGTAGCCTCAAAACTTTTCTCTGGCTGATTTTAAAACAGAGTGGAGCGGAGAGCATAGAGCTTTTATTACATTTGCGAATTTTTAGACCAAAAAGAAAATATGGAATTTGAGAATTTTTGAAACAGCATACCGGGGATACCGAGAATAAATTGCGAATACCGCGAATTAGTTGCGAATAACCACGAACACATTGCGAATATCGCGAACACATTGCGAATATCGCGAACACATTGCGAATATCGCGAACACATTGCGAATATCGCGAACACATTGCGAATATCGCGAACACATTGCGAATATCGCGAACACATTGCGAATATCGCGAACACATTGCGAATATCGCGAACACATTGCGAATATCGCGAACACATTGCGAATATCGCGAACACATTGCGAATATCGCGAACACATTGCGAATATCGCGAACACATTGCGAATATCGCGAACACATTGCGAATATCGCGAACACATTGCGAATATCGCGAACACATTGCGAATATCGCGAACACATTGCAAATATCGCGAGCACATTGCGAATAAGCCGCGGATACCGCGAACAAACTGTGCATAACTTAAAAGAGGACAATGTAACTTCTATCTCAATTCAATAAACTCAAAGGAAACTCCAAACCAATGGTCAAAATGTAGGAGAAACCTCTCCTCAACCCCCTACATTTTCCCTGATCCCCTACTTTTACTTTTGGTTGTAGGGGGTCAAGGGGAGGTTTCTTCATACCTTGATTTTTGTCAGAGCTCATTCTATCTTCTGCTTTCAGGTTGGAAGGTTCTCTGTTTCCTCTCTCCTCTCTCTGATATCTCCAAATATTTCAACATGTTTTTTTTTTTTTTTTTTTTTTTTTTTTGGAAAACAAGAGATCACATTAGAGTATTTAATATTTGTCTTTCATGATTTCTGGTTGGAAGGTTCCCTGTTTCCTGTCTCCTCTCTGTGATATCTCTGAATATTTCATCATGGTTTTTGGGAAAAAAAAAGTTACAATTAGACTCATTAGAGTAGTCTATACTCTAACTTCTCCTTTCCACTCTATTTTTACATTAATGTATAACATTTTCTTCTCTCCTTTATTTTTCTTTCATATTTCAAATCATAGATATTAACAATTCTATACCTACCAACAGAAACCTGCCAATGGCAACTATCCACTATCTACTTGAGGACAGATACCTACCAGACCTGTCTTCTGATGCTGCGTCAAGTACAAGATCCCAGTACTATGTCTACGACGTGTGAGCAGTAGAACCGAGTTGTGGGCTTGCAATTCCAACTACATGCATATTTAGCGTAGAGTTTAAATTTAATCAAGGGTTAAAACGACGTCATGAAAATAAAATGGAAATAAAAACAAAAATTAGCATACAAAGCATCCAAAGAAAATTAACAGGGAAGAGACAAGATATTTTAAACGCAGATCGTAGGAATAAAATGCTAGTAAAGCAAAAAGAGTTAATGGTACTAATTTTATTATGGTCCAACATTCAATATTTTTAATAAAGCCCAAATTTTTATACATACGATCCGTTTACGAAAGTCCCACATTTACTTTTGGCTGGAATTGAGAGGCTCTCGAAAAGAAGGGCTCATCACGAGAAATATAGTTTTGGGAAAACCCCGAATACACTCTTCACTCTAAACTTTACATCGATAGGTACGAATTTAATAATTGCAATGTACCTCTATTGAAATGAACACGTCTCCTAATCAGCATATTTCGTCATAAGCCTCTTTTCGAGAGGTCTTCGACTGTTTGTCACAGCCAACAGAGAAATATATCTATGTTGAAAGGGTTGTTATGCCATGCATATGGATCCATTCACATGACAAGCATTGAATCCGTGTGATTTTCAGACTTCATGTCCGTTCGATCACTATTTCAAGGCCTAACTTTTGAAAAACGGGGCGAAAAGAGATCGCATTTCATCGAAATTAAGAATTTAGTCAAAGTCCATTAAACTTGATAGAGAATACAATACACCAAGCCTTCAAAACTTGATAGAGAATACAATACACCAAGCCTTCAGACCTCCTTGTTATACTTGTCATGTGAATGAGACCTAAACTTCATGTCCGTTCGATCACTATTTCAAGGCCTAACTTTTGAAAAACGGGGCGAAAAGAGATCGCATTTCATCGAAATTAAGAATTTAATCAAAGTCCATTAAACTTGATAGAGAATACACCAAGCCTTCAGACCTCCTTGTTATACTTGTCATGTGAATGAGACCTAAGTGCGAAGATAGAAACTGTCCGGAAAGTAGTCGGTGGTTATTGGGAGACACGCGGGAATCGTAAGCGATTTCCAGTCGACACCTGACGACAAATGAGGGGTCAAGAACAGACTAAGCCACACATACCCCGTTAAAGTCTAGGAGTTGCACACGGATGTATCGGGTTAGAAAACGGGATTTCTAATAACTTCTAAACTACAACTGATATTGCTATAGTTCCTCTACTAGTGAATAGAGTGCGTTTCTGACTGTGGCTTAGTCCAAAAAACTGGGGGAAAAATGGCCTTTCAAATTATGTGGTGACATTTTTATATACAAAAATTCAATAATTTCATAGATGATGTTGCAATATACCTAATCCTTCGGTGCCCAGTTTTCAGTGAGTTGAATCAAGTCATTACCTACACACCGAAAGCATTCAGGAACTTCACCTCATCACTCCCAGATCCCACTAAAAGTTCCATATTCTTTACTCACCAGTAGTAAGGGCGGGGGTCCATTCCTGTTCTCCTGTAGCTCCCCACAGGAGTATCTGGGACTTCTTGCTTCCCCTCTCTCCTTCCCTTGTCTTGGAGAAGCTACTAGCACTGTGACTGTGAAGCTTGGAACCTGCAAATGACACAAAATAAGGCCCCTTAAATCCAAAATCCAGGATTTCAACTTGAACTTGAATTTATATTAAACTCTGATTATTTATTATCCTGGCCATTAGGGGAACCCATTACAACAAAAGAGGATATTTTGTGGACTTAACAATGTTCAACATGAAAGCAGAGACAATTGAGGCCTGCATTTCCTCAATTCCCTTAAAAAATGGGTCAAACTGTTCTTTGATACACTTTTTTACTTTCTATTACTAAAGTAATGACAAAAAATTACAATTTAATTAAAGGAAAGTAATAATAATAAGGTTGAGTGTTTACCTTGAACTACAAAAGGAGAGTCCGTTTCGGACACCTCCCACTCCTGGTCCGAATGTTGAGGCTGAGTAGGCACTGCTTGGTAGTGGTGTTGCTGGATCAGAACGCCAGTAGGTCCTACGTAGAGAGTTTAAACATAGAGTTAAGATTTTCGCCATTACACCGCCTTTGAGAGCATTAATAAAATGATCAAGGTTATTTATGACAACAGACCAACCTCACTGGTGCAGTGGTTAACACGTTAGACTTTAGATCTGGAGGTTGGTGGTTCGCGTCCAAGTCAAGACATATTTTTTTTCTAGGTGTAATAATTGGGGAGCGTTATCTGTGACAAGCTTTTAAGTAGGCTTAACACAATTAAAAATTGCTTCGGTAAAGTTAGTAATATTTGTATTATTGAAGAGTTTGTAAAATAAATAAAAGCAGCGTTTTATACTGAAATTATCAGCAAGATTACTTACCTTTGGGGAAGATATGCGTCCATCGTCTCCGATTACTGGTTAACTTAACCGTGACATGGGAGGGATCGAAAGGATTAATCAGGGCTCTCCCAGGGCGCAGAAATTTCTGAGGGGAAAGTGACAGGGTGGGTGTTCCCCCTACGCCAGCACTTCCTATGAGTAGACGAGGAGGGGGAGAGTCAACCATGTCACTCAAGGCAGTGGAGTCATCTGAAATAGAATAGATCTTGTTTATACTGCCCGAATATGACTGAAAAGTACTCTTACCCTCAGTCTGAATAAGGTCTTATACGAGTAGGTATATTTGATAGGTTATTGGTATCAGGTGAGACTGATAATTGCCAGATATCACAGGCACTTTAAGTCCCAGAATGATGTTGAAAAAGTTCAATAGAAAGCTTTCCTCAGGACTTTAGATTTAGGCCAAAGTCGCTCAAACTTAACACAGACATTCGATAAATTATGTAGATCAAAAATTTCTCTGAGCCCTGTTTCCCGGAGGTACGGTTCGGCCGTGATTCCGGCCAAAGTTCCGCTATTTAAGGCTATACTAGGAAAAGGCTAAAAAGGAGTAAGAAGTTCCCAGGACTTTACTTTTAGCTACAGGTTGCTCAAATTTTGCAGAGAGCTTCGATAAGTTATGACGTTCAAAAGTGTCCGCGGGCCGGGTCTCGAGAAATGTACGGTTCAGCCGTTATTTAAGACCAAAACTTGCAATGACTATGTGAAATGTCAATGAAAATTAACTCTTGTTTTAATAAAGCAATGAAACTCACAGCTATCAGGAAATGGGGTGCCTCCATTGATCATATAGTTGGCAGTCTGAGGCGAACTGTCAGTCCTGTAGAGGGAATGCTGAGCAATGCTATTCAAATACGGGGAAGTAGGTTTCATATCAATGTGAGGATCTGAGGTCTTACGTCGGATGATGCGCCCATCGCTCCCTCTTGAATAACGTAACCTGAAAAAGTTTCAGAGTTGAATTTATAAAATAAATATTAAAAGTCGTTAATAATAAATAAATAAAACAAAGAAATGTATTACAAAATATTCTGAAAATTGTACAGGACAGGTGAAGGCGGTAAACTTTCACAAATTGAGGTTCAACTAGAAAGCTGAGGGTAAAAGGGCGTTTGCATTAGCAATGTTAGCATTAGATTACAATTGGATGAATCAAGAGCAGCTGATCGAAAATTGAAGTCTTTTCAATAGTGCATCCGAGAAACAAATAAGGGGAAGTCTTTTTTTACCTTCTGTTAGGTACATCACGTAAGGTATAGCAAAGCTATAAAGTATTACAATGACACTTATACAATGTAATAGATTTTCACACATACAGGACAATTATATCGGATTAAAAAGTTTTCCATCAACTGCTCTCTCACATCACACACAAAGAATTAACCCTCGTTTGTCCTCGGATCACTTACCCGTCTACGATTTGTGTTAACCCTTCGTAATCGATTGACCCAAGTTTCCACAAACCTACAGAACCCATCGGCTAGAATTTTCTGGTCCTCAATTGGGTTCATAGTGTAGATGTCGCAGTATTTGGAACCGTCCAGGACTTTGCGAGTGGCAGAATGGGATAGAGGTAGAAGGTACATGCGAAACCTCCAGAACTTGTATTGCTGAAAGTTATAGTGATAAATTGATAACTAATAAGTATAAAGGACACAGTATTAGGTATACCTACTGGTTATATATATATTTTTAGAGTTTTGACAGAAGGAACTACAACAACGGCGTGGTTAATCGTCTTGAAATCGAAGAGAGGAATACAGGATGGGAGAAAGCCAGTCGTACCGAAAACGAACCTTATCTGTTAAGAAGAAATTTCGCCCCTGGGCGGGGATCGAGAACTTGTATTGCTGAAAGTTATAGTGATAAATTGATAACTAATAAGTATAAAGGACACAGTATTAGGTATACCTACTGGTTATATAAATATATATTTAGAGTTTTGACAGAAGGAACTACAACAACGGAGTGGTTAATCGTCTTGAAATCGAAGAGAGGAGGACAGGATGGGAGAAAGCCAAACCTTATCTGTTAAGAAGAAATTTCGCCCCCAGGCAAGAATCAAGCAACCTCGCGGTAAATAATCATAGATTTTCAAGTGGAAAGTAATGACTAGGAGAGATGAATACTCACATTATCAAATAGGGGGAAATCTGAATCGCCTCTCATGCAGATATAATGGTCCAAATAATTCCACTTGTAGCTCTCCAGCTTCTCCGTATTGAACGACACCCATGATACACCATATGTAGCATGATCCGGAGCTTGGAATCGATACCGGTAGTGCACTTGAAATGTAGGATATGGGTGTCTGCATGGAATAGAATATAAGCTATTAATGAATTTATTTAATTTAGACATCCTTTGTAAATGCTATTTACTTAATTTATGTTTACAATGGACACTTCCAAATCTTATTATTTATTATACTTGTACCTTGAACTTGGAAATTAAGACAGACATTTTCAATGTCTACAAAGTAGATGAATCTCCGAGAAGGGAAAATAAGACTTGTAAGTATCCATTGTTAAACATAACATAAGTAAATAGAATATAAGCTGTTTATAGTATCACAATAAGACAGAAAAGTCTCTTTACTCCCAGTGTCTAAAGGTGTGTCCAAACATAGTCGACCAGAAAGCAATTCTAACTTCATACTTCGCTCTTCAATCCTCAGGAGGGGGTGGGGAAAAATGTATGCCTTAAGACAGACATTTTCAATGTCTACAAAGTAGATGAATCTCCGAGAAGGGAAAATAAGACTTGTAAGTATCCATTGTTAAACATAACTTAAGTAAATAGAATATAAGCTGTTTATAGTGTCACAATAAGACAGAAAAGTCTCTTTACTCCCAGTGTCTAAAGGTGTGTCCAAACATAGTCGACCGGCCGTCTATTCCAGAAAGCAATTCTAACGTCATACTTCGCTCTTCAATCCTCAGGAGGGGGTGGGGAAAAATTTATGCTTATACTGTTCGAATAGAACAAAAGAGAAACTTTACCTCAGCACTAAGCTACTCCTATTATTCCAGTCAATTAATCTTGAGGATAATATTCCATCAGCTGGGATCGAACCCAAGCAATCCTCATTACGGTTCGAATAGAACAAAAGAGAAACTTTACCTCAGCACTAAGCTACTCCTATTATTCCAGTCAATTAATCTTGAGGATAATATTCCATCGGCTGGGATCGAACCCAAGCAAAACTCATTACAAACGTTTTGACCACTACAACACCGAGGCAGGATGAGGAGGGAGAGAAGGAGAGAACGTTCAAATTCTTACCTCGGCACATATCGGGTTACAGTTATTTTCGAGCCACTCAGTTTTATTCGATGAAATATTCTGCCTATTGATAGAATGTACTCTTTGGTCTCCTTGAATCCTGATTTGGGCACCAGGACTGAAGAGGTCATATCCTTGCTATTCTCGTTCTTAACTACCAACTGGAATCCCTGGAAAGAGATAAGATAGAGCATTAACTAATTAGGCCTTTCGAGGGAAAGTACATATGGCCCTGAATAGCAAACCTTATGTCCGGAATAATAGCCGAACGGTATTGTATTTCTCGAGGTCCGGCCCGCGGACACTTTTGATCGTCATTAACTATCGAAGCTCTCTGCAAAATTTCAGCGACCTAAGGCTAAAGGTGAAGTCTTGAGAACCGCTTATTCCTTTTGAGCTTTTTCCCCGTATACCCCTAAATAGCAAAACTTTCGTTTGGAATAACAGCCGAACCGTACATTCTGGAAACAGGGCCAAGGGACATTATTGATCTACATCATTTATTTAATCTTTGTGTTAAGTTTCAGCAACTTTGGCCGAAATTTAAAGGCCTGAAAGAAGACAGCTCTTTTTGAGCTTTCTCAAAGATTTCACCCAAAATAACGGCCGAACGGTAAATTTCTCGAGGTCCGGCCTGCGGACACTTTTGGTCGTCATAAACTATCATCAATAATAAATAAATAAAAATGATTGTTTTTTCTCGTTGAAACAAAGAAAGACGCCTGTTTAAATTGTCATAATTGTGATCACCTAATGCCAGCTGATGGACCAAGGTAAATTTCATCGTTACCTGTGGAAGTTTTTCATTCTTACCTGTGCAAGTCTCTGAGAGATCAATTCCTGAAACACCTGCTCGGTGGTGAGAGCTTTCTTCAGCAAGGGTCTCTGAGCAAAGCTGACAGCATCCGCGTTAACTGCATCTGGTATCAGGTCGTGCTCGGAAAACAGATAGTCGTTGCGAAGATAGAAACTGTCCGGAAAGTAGTCGGTGGTTATTGGGAGACACGCGGGAATCGTAAGCGATTTCCAGTCGACACCTGACGATTTCTCTGGCTGATTTTAAAACAGAGTGGAGCGGAGAGCATAGAGCTTTTATTACATTTGCGAATTTTTAGACCAAAAAGAAAATATGGAATTTGAGAATTTTTGAAACAGCATACCGGGGATACCGAGAATAAATTGCGAATACCGCGAATTAGTTGCGAATAACCACGAACACATTGCGAATATCCCGTTAAAGTCTAGGAGTTGCACACGGATGTATCGGGTTAGAAAACGGGATTTCTAATAACTTCTAAACTACAACTGATATTGCTATGGTTCCTCTTCTAGTGAATAGAGTGCGTTTCTGACTGTGGCTTAGTCCAAAAAACTGGGGAAAAAATGGCCTTTCAAATTATGTGGTGACATTTTTATATACAAAAATTCAATAATTTCATAGATGATGTTTCAATATACCTAATCCTTCGGTGCCCAGTTTTCAGTGAGTTGAATCAAGTCATTACCTACACACCTTGCGAATACCGCGAACATATTGCGAATACCGCGAACACATTGCGAATACCGCGAACATATTGCGAATACCGCGAACACATTGCGAATATCGCGAACACATTGCGAATATCGCGAACACATTGCGAATATCGCGAACACATTGCGAATATCGCGAACACATTGCGAATATCGCGAACACATTGCAAATATCGCGAGCACATTGCGAATAAGCCGCGGATACCGCGAACAAACTGTGCATAACTTAAAAGAGGACAATGTAACTTCTATCTCAATTCAATAAACTCAAAGGAAACTCCAAACCAATGGTCAAAATGTAGGAGAAACCTCTCCTCAACCCCCTACATTTTCCCTGATCCCCTACTTTTACTTTTGGTTGTAGGGGGTCAAGGGGAGGTTTCTTCATACCTTGATTTTTGTCAGAGCTCATTCTATCTTCTGCTTTCAGGTTGGAAGGTTCTCTGTTTCCTCTCTCCTCTCTCTGATATCTCCAAATATTTCAACATGTTTTTTTTTTTTTTTTTTTTTTTTTTAAAAAAAGAAATCA
>NW_007377476.1:297919-312243 GCF_000475195.1 Diaphorina citri | reverse complement strand
TTTGGACTTCTCTGACGAGCCTTTCTAGAAATAATCTTCAGCATTAATTAATACGTATCTTTATCATCAATACACTAATCAAGTAAACACTACGTACCTGTGACATGAATATACTGATTGTGGTAATGAGCCATAGACTCTGTCTCCACAGTGCAAGACTCTGTCTCCACAGTGCAGTAAACACTACGTACCTGTGACATGAATATACTGATTGTGGTAATGAGCCATAGACTCTGTCTCCACAGTGCAAGCCATGAATCCAAACCTCACTGCTATCGCCTCTTGAAATAAAACGAGCCGCTGATTCCAAGAGCTCTTGTCGAAGTCTGAAACAAATTAGAAATATGTACCTGGTAACTCCATACACAAAAAGGCCACTCTGAGGCTTAGGTGTTGGGGAAATCGCCCCTAAGGAATTGGTTAAGCTTATACGAATATACCTAGGCATCACTTTCGCATTATGTACCTACTTCAAAACACTTTTTTTACATCCATGAGTATCTAACAACGGAAAAGTTTGATTTTGAAATTTCAGCCCAGCCCGGGATCCGAATCCAGCACCCCCGAATTGAGAGTCAGTGCTCTTGACCTCTCGGCCATAGAGGGCCTTATTCTTCTACGAACTAATAAGGCCAGCCACTCACTATCAGGTAGACCTGACAGGTATGGCTGAAAAGGACCGTCTGTCAGGTCTACCTGATGAGCACACACACTATCAGGCAGATGCCTTATTCTTCTACGAACTAATAAGGCCAGCCACTCACTATCAGGTAGACCTGACAGGTATGGCTGAAAAGGACCGTCTGTCAGGTCCGCCTGGTGAGCACACACACTATCAGGTAGAACTGACTCTATCAGGTAGATCTGACACCTGAGTCTACCTGATAATGAGTGGCTGACCTAAGAAAATGAGGTAGGAAGCATGTGAAGAGAGGAAGAGAAGTGGAGGAATATTTGTAATAGAGAAAAATCCACTCACCTTAGATTGACGTTATTGCTAGGGTTACGAGACCTAAAATTTAGAAAAGTTGAAAGGAAGAGGGGGCAGACTAGACTCATGTCAATTTTATGGGAAAACGAATGAAAAAATAATAGAAAACTTGAGAAGAATTATTCAAGAAATGTCCGCAGAAGTACACGTTCCCACCATTTCATATTATAACATCCACTTCATTATTTTGTTTCTTGTACCAATAAGAACCAAATTATGGAAATAGTATTTCGAATACGAAAAACATTCATTTACCAAATGAACAGCTCTAAGCACACAAATTGTATTATACCTAGTAGCTAGATAATGCTATTGTAATCCTATTTGAAAATTCTGTACAAAACATCACAGAACTAGGTCCTCAATCACTTACGAGTAGGTATTTGTCTTCTTTATGGGAAAATAAATTATTAATTCGTGCTAGCACGGTTGATAGATGTCTCAAGGTCCTAAATATTTATAGACTGGTGAACTTCTTACATATTCGGAAGGGAAAGACAGTATTAGGTGCAAGTTTCAATGATACAAAGCTCAGTATTCTTTACTCACTCTACTAGTGACACTGCACAACACTCACACAATTTACTGAACATACCCACTAAGAGCAAAGAAATGAGTATTAGGTGCAAGTTTCAATGATACAAAGCTCAGTATTCTTTACTCACTCTACTAGTGACACTGCACAACACTCACACAATTTACTAAACATACCCACTAAGAGCAAAGAAATATATTACAAAAACACACACACACACACACACACACACACACACACACACACACACACAAACAAATATTCATTTTTATATATTAGATTTAGAACCGATTGAGACATGCCTTATTCTTCTACGAACTTCCTCTCCCTCTCTCTCTCTCTCTCTCTCTCTCTCTCTCTCTCTCTCTCTCTCTCTCTCTCTGTCTCTCTGATATTTGTCTCCCTCTCCCTCATGTGTCCTGTCTTCCAAGTAATTAAATTTCCCACTTAGTTTATGATACGCTTTGTACTACAAATTTAATGGGCTTTTTCGAAGAATGAATTCGTTCTGTTTTTTATGAACGTCGAGAGGAAGAAGGGGGGATTTTTCTGGTTTCAAAAGCACATTTTGCCTTCATAAAGATCCAATAGGGTTGTTGGTTGTTTGAATCTAATTAATTATGCCCCCCATATGGGAGGCCTATTATACATGAACCCAAAAGCTTCATATTAGCTTGTCTTCTTCTTCCTTCCTTCCTTCTTCTTCTTCTTCTCCTCCTCCTCCTCTTCCTATTTACCTAGCTAAATAGACAAATGAGGAGAAAGAATAAACTCTAAAGAGCTATGGACCGTTGTTTTAGACTTTTTAGAGTAAAAAAAGAATTCACCTCCCTCTCTCTCTGCCTTTCTTAATCAAAGAAAGAATTGGGTAGGAGAGGGATAAAAAAAAAGAAGAGAGATTTCACAACTTGACAAAAAAGTTGCGTTACATTTTCCTCCCTCCTTTTCTTTCATTTTCTTCTTCATTTTTTTTATACCTAGTTACACATATAGTTACAAGTGTCAGCACTTCTAACTTTCTCTCTATTGACTCTTCTTCATGATCGACAAGAAAATTGATACCTATACCTCTATTACCTGTCAATCTATGTACCTATGTGCTATGTCGAATGCAGGATAGGTTGGATTTGAGAATCTGAAGAGTGTGTTGTGTCATTCCTCCCATTCTGTACCTATTAGTGAAAGCGGTAAATGACACATCCACCAATATCTCATCAAATTGGTGGATGTGTCATTCCTCCCATTCTCTACCTATTAGTGAAAGCGGTAAATGACACATCCACTAATATCTCATCAAATTGGTGGATGTGTCATTTCTCCCATTCTGTGCCTAGTGCATGTACCTGTCCTTTGTAACAGAGTCTCCTCTTTCTCGTACTTATCTACAGATCATAAGGTATTTATGTATATTTATTTATTTACATATTTATATAGGTAAGTAGGTACATAGGTAATATGTATTTTTTATTTGCACCAGTGTCCAATAAAATGGGATTATAAATTTACCTAGACTTTTTTTTTTTTTAAGGCGCTGGAACATTGATTTAGATTTAAAAAACATCGGCTATTGCAACATTTATATCACAATTATTACACCCTCCGAACAAGAAACTTAGGGGTTGAGGAAATAGGGACAGGGAGGATGATTACAGAGTTTTAGGTCTTAGAAGGGGTGAAATTATGTTATACCTACTGACACTTGTAACTATGTGTAATCAATAGGTATAAAAAAAATGAAGAAAAAAAAGAAGAAGAAAGAAAAGGAGGGAGGAAAAAGTAACGCAACTTTTTCGTCAAGTTGTGAAATCTCTCTCCTTTTTTTTTATCCCTCTCCTACCCAAATCTTTCTTTGATTAAGAAAGGCAGAGAGAGGGAGGTGAATTCTTTTTTACTCTAAAAAGTCTAAAACAACGGTCCATAGCTCTTTAGAGTTCATTCTTTCTCCTCATTTGTCTATTTAGGTATTTAGCTAGGTAAATAGGAAGAGGAGGAGGAGAAGGAAGGAAGAAGAAGAAGACAAGCTAATATGAAGCTTTTGGGTTCATGTAGGCCTCCCATATGGGGGCATAATTAGATTCAAACAACCAACATCCCAACTGGATCTTTATGAAGGCAAAATGTGCTTTCCAAACCAGAAAAATCCCCCCTTCTTCCTCTCGACGTTCATAAAAAACAGAACGAATTCATTCTTCGAGAAAGCCCATTAAATTTGTAGTACAAAGAGTACATGCATAGTTGTGTAATGAAAAACTCAATGCATATCATAAACCAAGTGGGAAATTTAATTACTTGGAAGACAGGACACATATGAGGGAGAGGGAGACAAATATCAGAGAGAGAGAGAAAGAGAGAGAGAGAGAGAGAGAGAGAGAGCGAGAGAGAGAGAGGGATAGGAAAGAGGCATTGTTGAATATTGCACACAATACGGAGACCACAAGCTATGTGTACGGGACCTCTTCACTTCTCTGTTATTTTTAGAGGGATAGGAAAGAGGCATTGTTGAATATTGCACACAATACGGAGACCACAAGCTATGTGTACGGGACCTCTTCACTTCTCTGTTACGTATTTTTTAAGAGGTTTTGGTAGAAGAACGAAAAACGCCGACACCGGCCGAACACCGGAAAAGGCGAAGAAAAAGAAGAAGAAATAGAAGAAACTGTGCCGAAACAGAGGTCTTATCGTCTTGAAATCGTAGAGAGAAGCCACGGAGGAAGACAGGATAAGACAAAGCCAGCCGTTCCAAGTAGGAACTGCATTTGTTTAGGATCAAGTTCGCCCGAGGGTGAATCGAACCCGAAACCTAGCGCTTACAAGACAGATGTGCTACCCTCTAAAGAAAGTAGGCTCTAGGCTGTTCGAAGCAATTCATATTCTGGATTAAACTCAATAGTGAAAATTAAGAGGTTTGGTAGAAGAACGAAAAACGCCGACACCGGCCGTACACCGGAAAAGGCGAAGAAATAGAAGAAACTGTGCCGAAACGGAGGTCTTATCGTCTTGAAATCGTAGAGAGAAGCCATGGAGGAAGACAGGATAAGACAAAGCCAGCCGTTCCAAGTAGGAACTGTATCTGTTTAGGATCAAGTTCGCCCGAGGGTGAATCGAACCCGAAACCTAGCGCTTACAAGACAGGTGTGCTACCCTCTAAAGGAAGTAGGCTCTAGGCTGTTCGAAGCGATTCATATTCTGGATTAAACTCAATGGCACCTAGAGCAGAGGTTCTCAAACTGGGGGGCGTGGAGACAAATCAGGGGGGGCGCGAGCTTTTCCTTTAAAAAAATCAAATTTATACCAAAATTACCTACCAGGTACTTAGTCTCCAATTAACTCTAGTATCTTGAGATACGTGCTTATTATCACTGCTATTTTACCTTATGAGGAATTCGAACCATAAACCTCCAGTTCTGAAATTCCTCTCGCGCTAACTGCTTGAGCCACTGAGGTTGGTTCGTTTTTTTATTTCATAAAACCCATAAATAGGTAACCTACTTACTTGAATATAAAAAAATCTCGAAGTTTCAAATTCTCGTTTTGTTATTCCATAAAACCCATAGGTAAAAATAATATACCGAGGGGTTGGGTAAGGTAGGGGGGGCGTGAAAAAAATAAGAATATGCCCAAAGGGGGCGCCATGCAAAAAAGTTTGAGAACCATTGACCTAGAGCGAAAGCATCTAAAGCAAAATAAACCAAAATTTTGAAGAGGATGCAAGAAGCTCGTACACATAATATGGAAGAAGGAAAAACAAAATATGAGAGCCATAAAAAACACATCCCCACTGAAAATGTAAACTGGAAGCTATAGTGTCCTCAAAACCCACAGTTAAAATCGAAACCCCAAGCTTTAATAAATAAGACACGTTTATGATATTACTATTTGGTGGGGTTTGGCAAGGAAAATGTTGAGTTCGCTCAGCTAAATATTATCCCAATTAAGTCTCCTTTAAAGATGAGCAAAAAAAAAGAAAAAAAAAGGCAAAATATATTTAGTTGTTGAATCGCAGAAGAAAAAAGGTCCCAAGTCCTGGAAAATTGTCATCTCCACTAATAAAATAGGTGAATTGGCATCTCCACTAAAAAAATGATTTGTATGAACAGAAATAAGAGTTTGTAAACAGAACTTAAAGATTTCCAAGAAGAAATCGTCATAAATGAAGGACAATGAAGTTTCAAACTTGCAAAGAGGTACAGAGAAGTATGGAAAAAGGGCAGAAAAGGTCGAAGACAGAAGGCAAGTTGTGCTTTAAAATTTAAGACTCCTCTTTCTCTCAATTAAGTATTGAAAATATTGTCGCTCGAAACACAATTAATTTCTCAAGTAGATTTTAAAGTTTAAACTCTTTAAACCCTTTCCAATTTGCTCGAAAGTTTCATTTGAAGTGCTGAGTATTCTGCAAGTGACATGGCGCATACACTGTAGAGTAGTGTAGACATCTTGAGATGTTGCAGCCAAGATGGTACTTCAAAGTTCAAAGACGCGAAGAATATAAGTAGAAGAACGCAAGAAGAAGAAGAAGAAGAAGAAGAAGAAAGGAGAAGGAGAATTAGGAGAAGGAGGAGGAGAAGGAAAAATAAGATTTAAATTCTCAATCTAATACAAAAAAGCACAGGAAGAAAAACTCTTTTATGAAATAAATTCTTTTATAATTTTTAATTAACTTCTAATAATCACATACAAAATTTTTCAGGGGTTGGTACACAAAATTTCTTTGCACCGGGGAACAAAATGCAAACATTTATTGTTTCGACAGGAAGTTTTTATGCCTGGATTTTTGTATAGGATAATTTTGTTCAAAATCAAAAGGAAACTCAGAATTTGAAACGAGTTGGTATTATGAACAGAGAAAGCAAAATGATTGTAAGTCACCACTTAAACATAATATGTAGGTATGTACCATAGTCCCAACACTACCAACATGGAAATAAAAATAGAAAAAATTAATTAAATTATTCAAAAAAGCGAAGAATAATTACAGAACTAAGTCCAGGGAAAATATGTTGAGTATTTCATTCAATCTCTATAATGGAGTTATTCAGAGATATTAAAGGGGAATACATCCGAAGGAAAACAATATTCCATGGGATATTTATTAATTGACAAGCTATAACCTACCCTTATTCTGAATGCTGGACCTCCCCCACATTTCCTGCCCTACAAACAGGACTTCCCTCGCCTCCAACTCCAAGGGAAGAATGATAATAGAATCTCTACCTAAATTAGGTAGGTACATAGGTATTCTTTAACCACGATCGAATAAACTACGGGCTAAAAAATTCCCGGAGGGACGGACCCAGCTTGTTCTCTCTCTCTCTTCCTCATATCTCCTTCTCTCTTTTTCTTCCTCCATCTCTTCTCGCTTTCTCGCTCTTTACTCTCCGTCTTGTCCTTCTCTCTCTCTCTCCTTCTTCCCCTCTCTTCACTGTTTTTTTCTCTTCTTTTCCTCTTGTTCTTATTATCTCTTTCTCTCTCTTCCTCTCTCTCTAATTCTCTATCCCTCTCTCTCTCTTCCTTTCTCTCTCTCCCCCCCTCTCTCTCTAGTGTCCTCGGATGCAAAATTCCGACTGAATTATCTTCGGGTGTTTTTTTTTTTCTTTTTTTTTTTACATTAAAGCTGTCGACATTTCGGAGGTTTCGGAATTACAGCTTACAGTTTTCGGAAAGCTGTAAAGAAGAATTAAATGCTTTCTCCTCTTCTCTCCTTTTTTTTTAATGTTCTACCTAATAAACATATCAATTTGAATAGAGCATGGGTGATGGGGGATAGCACATTGCTTAAAATCAAGTTCTTCTTCCTAAATTTCCTTCTGTATTTATTTAAGTGACGATTTTATTGGAAACTTCTTTTAGGGCTGTTTGCTCTACACCTAAGCCTCGAAGTGAGCTTTTTGTGTATGGAGTTAAGCTGGAAATCATTTACAACTCTTGTGGGTATCATAACTTTACCAAGTACCTGCTTAAGGGCCTTAAGGTGCTTTAACTACTCTAGTAATCACTCTCTGGACTGCCAGCCATTCCTTAAGACGCCTTAACTCTCCGGACTGTCATTCAGTGCCGGAGGGGCTGAGAGATTAGCGCCAAGTGCCTCTTTTGCCAGTCAAGGTGCAATGAATTTCGGCTGATTTTTTTCCTGTGTCTGTGCCAATAAGTGATGGCTAATTGGCTATTTTCAGTGTCTTGTAAGCGCTGGGTCGCTGCTTCGATTGCTGCCTAGGACGGACTTTATCCTACAGGTTGTGATTATGAACCGGATTAGGCTTGCTAGAACCGTGGGGGGAAAAATTCAATCAAGTCTAGCCTAACCCATTTTTTTTTTTTTTTTTCGTAATTTTTTTGACATCAAACCTTCCTTCCAAACCAGACCGTTATGTACCAAGTACCTCTGCATAACCACAACCACACAGATAAGGTTCGTTCTAGGAACGCTTGACTTTCTCCTGTCCTCTCCAATCTCCTTGATACAAATGAAGGGAGAGAGAGTAATAACTTTGCATTTTTTTCTAGTTTGGAATAATAAAAGGGTTTAGCTCGTAAATGTTATTTACTTTAATGTAGCAATATTATAAAATAAATAAATAAAATAAATGGGGGAAGAACCGGGAGTGAAACAATGGTAGGCATTAGGTTTTTTTTTTTTTTTTTTTTTTTTTAACCCGGGGAAAAAAAATGGGGAAAAAAATGGGTGGTATTTTGTTTTTTTTTTTTTTTTTTTTTTTTTTAAGCCAGTGATAAATAAATTTATAAAATTAGAATTAAAAGTTGAAGTTGAAAACTTTTTTCTTGCCTATCTTTTGTTTCTCTCTCTCTCTCTTCTGCAAAATGATCAATTTGTTTAGGTACAAGTAAAGACTGTACCCACTTGGGAGAGTTTTTCTCGTGGTTGCGGATGATTTCTAGAAAGCTATAAGTTCGTAGGTATCTGGAAATTTACCCAGCATTCACCTAACTAACATACTAATATTCTTCATTTCCTTTTATGTATGTAAAATTTACCTACCTACGTATATCTACAAGTCCCTAATACCTGAAATTTAAACCCGTTTTAATGAGCGTGTTCCCTTTTACCTTAAAAATCGGTAACATGGGAAACATCAAATCTCTATTTTCACGCTGATTGCCTGTTTCATTTCCCTCTTTTGTTTATTGAAAGAATTAGATTGAGAATTCAGATCTTCTTTTTCCTCCTTCTCCTCCTCTTCCTCCTCCTCCTTCTCCTAATTCTCCTTCTCCTTTCTTCTTCTTCTTCTTCTTCTTGTGTTCTTCTACTCTGGTTTATTATGTTATTCATGTATGTAAATTTTTGGGAAATTTCTATTTACTGTTTTATAATTCTCGTACGGGAGAATAATATAATGTATATCATGATTTTAAACGATGGGTGAACATGAGAGTATTTTACTTATGGAAAAACTTCATTAAATTTCATATGAGGTACTTTTTACTTTGCTCGCGCCTTACAGAGGATGAAAGAGAAAAGTAATGGGTTTGTGAAAGTAATAATTTACACCGTGTGGTATATACACCGTGTGGTAAGGTTGTTTTTACTGTTTTGAGATAAGTGTGGGCTCCACCAGCATTGGGCCTGATGGGTTTTCAATCTTTTTCTTCTTATTCTTTGCCTTCTTCTTCTTCTTCTTCTCCTCCTCCTCCTCCTTCTTCTTCTTCTTCTTTTCTTTCTCCTTCCTTCTTCCCCTCTTCCTTCTTCTTCTTTATCTTCTTCCTCTTCTTCTCCTGCTCTTTCTTACAGGTACTTATAGGGACAGCCTAGCTATACGTTGAAAGTCTCAACAGTGCGACAAATGCGGTATTTTTACTTTCTATTTCATTTAACAACATAGATTCTTTTTCCCTAGAAAATAAACTTTCCCAACTTTTTTTACTATTATCAATAAGTATTTCCTATATTTTTGATTTATGGGAGTAGGTAGAGATTCTATTATCATTCTTCCCTTGGAGTTGGAGGCGAGGGAAGTCCTGTTTGTAGGACAGGAAATGTGGGGGAGGTCCAGCATTCAGAATAAGGGTAGGTTATAGCTTGTCAATTAAAAAATATGCCATTGAATATTGTTTTCCTTCGGATGTGTTCCCCTTTAATATCTCTGAATAACTCCATTATAGAGATTGAATGAAATACTCAACATATTTTCCCTGGACTTTTAGGTCTGTAATTATTCTTCTTCTTTTTTTTTAATAATTTAATTAATTTTTTCTATTTTTATTTCCATGTTGGTAGTTGGTACTATGGTACTTACATACATAATTATGTATATGTATAAGTGGTGACTTACAGTCATTTTGCTTTCCCTGTTCATAATACCAACTCGTTTCAAATTCTGAGTTTCCTTTTGATTTTGCACAAAATTATCCTATACAAAAATCCAGGCATAAAAACTTCCTGTCGAAACAATAAAAAATGTTTGCGTTTTGTTCCCCGGTGCAAAGAAATTTTGTGTACCAACCCCTAAAAATTTTGTATGTGATTATTAGAAGTTAATTAAAAATTATAAAAGAATTTATTTCATAAAAGAGTTTTTCTTCCTGTGCTTTTTTGGAAAAGGGCCTAATTATTTATGGGAAGTTTTTGAGTACGTTATTAGGAAGTATTTTATTACTACATACAAAATATTGCTCTACATATGTTACAGGAAGACAGCCGAACTGTGGCTCTTGACACAATAGCTGAAATTTTCAAAGTGTCCATAAAAAGTTAAATGCTTTCAGCCAAGCTTCACTAGAACTTTTTTAGAAGTTTGATAGAGGGTCTTATCGTCCCGTAGAGGAAGAGAGAAAAGGAATACAGGATAAATAATAGGAAGCCGTTCCGAGAACGAATAGGTCGAACGCTTAATGTAAGTACCAGTTCTCCAGGAATTACTTAGGTAAAGTTTCGGGTGATTGGTAACAGTTATCAGAATGGATAGCATCTGTGGGCTCAGATCACGTTCTGCTGGCTGATCCGGGTCCCACCCCACTTAAATCAGGTAATGTGAGTAAGAAACCCTCACATGATTTTAAACGATGGGTGAACATGAGAGTATTTTACTTATGGAAAAACTTCATTAAATTTCATATGAGGTACTTTTTACTTTGCTGGCGCCTTACAGAGGATGAAAGAGAAAAGTAATGGGTTTGTGAAAGTAATTTACACCGTGTGGTAAGGTTGTTTTTACTGTTTTGAGATAAATTGGGCTCCACCAGCAATGGGCCTGATGGGTTTTCAATCTTTTTTTTCTTATTCTTTGCCTTCTTCTTCTTTTTCCACTTCTTCTTCTTTTTCTTCTTCTTTTTCTTCTTCTTTATCTTCTTCTTCTCCTCCTTCCTTCTTCTCTTCCTCCTTCTTCTTCTTTTTCTTCTTCTTCTCCTTCTTCTCCTACTTCCTCTTCTTCTCCTCCTCTTTCTTACAGGTACTTATAGGTACAGCCTACCTATACGTTGAAAATGTATGTCTTCACAGTGCGACAAATGCGGTATTTTTACTTTCTATTTCATTCAACAACATAATTTCTTTTTCCCTAGAAAATAAACCTTCCCAACTTTTTTTTACTATTATCAATAAGTATTTCCTATATTTTTGATTTATGGGATTAGGTAGAGATTCTATTATCATTCTTCCCTTGGAGTTGGAGGCGAGGGAAGTCCTGTTTGTAGGACAGGAAATGTGGGGAAGGTCCAGCATTCAGAATAAGGGTAGGTTATAGCTTGTCAATTAATAAATATCCCATGGAATATTGTTTTCCTTCGGATGTATTCCCAATAATAATAATAATAATAATAATAATAATAATAATAATAATAATAATAATAATAATAATAATAATAATAATAATAATAATAATAATAATAATAATAATAATAATAATAATAATAATAATAATAATAATAATAATAATAATAATAATAATAATAATAATAATAATAATAATAATAATAATAATAATAATAATAATAATAATAATAATAATAATAATAATAATAATAATAATAATAATAATAATAATAATAATAATAATCATAATAATAATACTTCTTTAGTCAGCTCCCATGGTGTAGTGGTCACTGCACTCGCCTTGCACGCGGGAGATCCGGGTTCGATTCCCGGCGGGGTCAAGAAATTTGTTTTATGCAAATGATTGATCCCGTGACTGGCTGTTGCGGGGCCCACTCAGCCTCGTGAGGAAAATGAGTAGCTATGACATGTAAATGCGCATAGCGACCGGTGCCAGCATGGTAGGTAAACATTGGTTGTTAGGATTATTGAGATATGTATTGGGAAAAATCCTACAATGCTGCAGTGAGCACCAAAGTTGTGACATAATAACACAAAGAAATTGCATTTACATTACATTACATTACATTACATTACATTATTGAGTGAGAATATTAGAATCGATGCATTAAGTACAGATGACTATTACAAGTACTTGGGAATGAAACAGCAACTCCACATTAATGATACGAGTCTGAAGAAATCTTATGCTGACTCTTTCTATATGAGATTAAACAAAATAATGAAAACAGAGCTCAATTCTAAAAACAAGATCAAGGCCATTAATACCTGGGCTATTCCTCTCCTCACCTACACGTTTGGCATCCTCAAATGGTCAAATACAGATCTGGAGATCATGAATAGAAAAATAAGAACAATATTCACAAGCTTCAGAATACACCACTTTCACTCAGCATTGGAAAGGATTTATCTACCAAGATCTGAGGGTGGAAGAGGACTTCTTAATTTGACAGCACTTCATGACAAGCAAATCATTAAGCTACGAAGTTTCTTCCAAACCAAAAGTTCATTGTTCTTAGATCAATCCAAACAATGTGACGAAAATTACACACCACTAAACTTGTGTAATAGGAATTTTGTTTGTCCAACCATTAAATCCGTCCAAGAGCAGAAGAATGATTTACTTAAAGGTGTGAAGAAGGGAAAATATCCATCCGCCCTGTATGATAATCCACATGTGGACAAGAAATTATCTACTGGATATCTGACAAATGGCTTTCTAATGCCTGAAACAGAAGGGTTTATTCATGCTATACAGGATCAAGTAATGAAAACAAGGAATTACATTAAGTACATTATGAAGCAAGATGTTGAAAATGAAATGTGTCGTTTATGCAACCAGATTACGGAAAGTATACAACACTTGACGTCTGGGTGTAAAGTTCTTGCGCCTAAAGAATATTTGAACCGCCATAATCTTGTTGCTAATATCATACATCAAGAACTTGCAAAGAACATCACAAGTAGCAATAAGACATGTGTGCCCTGTTACAAGTACAAACCCACTACGGTATTGGAAAATGGTGAATTCAAGTTATTATGGGATATGTCGGTTCAAACTGAACGTAACCTGTTGAGTAACCGACCAGATATTTTATTCATCAACAAAAAGGAAAAGAAAGCCGCAGTAATTGATGTCAAAATCCCCATGGACGATAATATACACATAGCATACACAGAAAAACTGATGAAGTATGATGATTTGAAAAGGCAGATGAAGAATATGCACCAGCTTGATGAAGTCACTGTTCTTCCAATCATCATCACTACCAATGGACTCGTGCACAAGTACACTAAAATCAATATAGAGAAGTTGAACATCAAAAATCCTTCAGCTATCATCAAGAAAGCACAGATGTCAGTCATTTTATCTACCACGTCCATCGTTAGGAAAGTCCTGAATGAATGAGAGAAATTTAGATATTCATATGTTGAAAGTTATTTCCCATATGTAATATTATGTACCTTAATAAAGTGATTACGCATTATAATAATAATAATGATAATAATAATAATAATAATAATAATAATCAAGTGGTCCGCAAAGAATTGGGTTGATAGCAGTCCACCCCGTAAAAAAAGGTTACCTAAAAGCCTAAAACCCCCTGAACTAATGCTGAGTTCCAGGTACAAAATAACATACCTTCCTTCGTGCCTTCCTACATACCTACCTACCAAATCTATATCTATACCTTCATGCGAACCTACCATCAGGATTATGGGGTGTCTTTCAACTCTGCCTTCATTAAAATCCCTTCGAAATTCCCCAAATTCTTCAATAATTTACTAATAGGAGAGAAGAAGAGAAAAAAAAAAAAAAAAATAAAAAAAAAATTTTTTAAAAAAAAAAAAAAAAAAAAAAAAAAAAAAAAACAGGATACAGTCTTGACATGTCATGGGCGAAAATGGGAGGGGCGAAATGGTAGTTTTCCCACGTTTTCTCTCTCCTTTTCGGACTTTGGCTGTAACATACCCTTCCTGTATGACATAATATATAAAGTTTCTAATCACAGCTACTTATATCTTAAGCTCCTAATATTAATATTTACATGGAAAAATAAGCTTTGACTTTTATGTCGGAAAAATTATTACGTTTTCTCCCTCTCCTCTTTTTTTCATTCCCTCCCCTCCCTTCTTTTCATTCTTCCTCCGTCCTTCTTTTTCTTTGTGCAATATAATATGATATATTCAACCTCTCCTCCTCCTCCTCCTCCTCCTCCTCCACCCCCTCCCCCTCTTTTCATCTTGTAATATTTTGTCAAAGTTTCGAGAACTTTTTCATTCCATTTTATTTACCTACCTATACCTATCTAGAAGTATAATTATCTGAAATGTGTGTGTATGCAAGCATAACTTGCTCGTATGACAAGGCCTTTAAGTAGGTACAAAAGTTATTCTACAGCTTGTTCCTACGAGTAGGTAGAATTTTTGAACATTGTTTCATGGAAAAAAAAGAATAATTTTGACATTGTTTCATGGAACAAATTAATTAATAATAATAATAATAATCA
>NW_007377476.1:285849-297860 GCF_000475195.1 Diaphorina citri | reverse complement strand
AAAAAAAAACAAAAAATAAGCGTGCACGTCACCCGTGTCAGTCATTTTATCTACCACGTCCATCGTTAGGAAAGTCCTGAATGAATTGAGAGAAATTTAGATATTCATATGTTGAAAGTTATTTCCATATGTAATATTATGGTACCTTAATAAAGTGATTACGCATTATGACATAAAATAATAATGAAATAATAATAATAATAATAATAATAATCAAGTGGTCCGCAAAGAATTGGGTTGATAGCAGTCCACCCCGTATAAAAAAGGTTACCCAAAAGCCTAAAACCCCTGAACTAATGCTGAGTTCCAGGTACAAAATAACATACCTTCCTTCGTGCCTTCCTACATACCTACCTACCAAATCCTATATCTATACCTTCATGCGAACCTACCATCAGGATTATGGGGTGTCTTTCAACTCTTGCCTTCATTAAAATCCCTTCGAAATTCCCAAATTCTTCAATAATTTACTAATAGGAGAGAAGAAGAGCATCAGAGAGAAGAGAGAGAGAAAGAAAAAGAAAAAAAAAAAAGAGAGAAAAAAAGAAAGAGAGAGAGAGAGAGAGAGAGAGAGAGAGAGAGAAGGAAAGTGGTGGGAAATCGGATTAATTTACTCTGATTAATTTTTTTCCCAACTTCCCTCCCCCCCCCCTTATTATCTCCACTTACCCCTAAGTTTTTTTTCTCCTGTCCTGATTCCTGATTATTATGACAATAATTGCGAGAAAGAATTTGAGGGTAGGTTAGGGGAGGGCGGAGGGAGAGGGGGATGTAAGAGGGATAAATTACGAAAAAAAAAAGAAGAAAATAAATAAGGAGATGACTTTGTGCTTCATTAAATTTTGCTTGAGAGAAAAAAAAAAAAAATCGAACCAAAATTTTTTGAATCAAAAAATCAAAGTTTTTTTTTTGAGCCCTCATGCCTCCGTCCAAAATCAAAGCTCATTAGTATGTTTTTATTTATTTATTTTTTTTTTTTTATTTTTCCATAAAAAAGTTCGTGTAACTTAAATTAACGTTGACGGAGCAAGGGCTTTTCATTTCACTGATTATTTCTCAGTTGCTCAATCTCACACTCTTCAGATTCTCAAATTCAACCTATCCTGGATTCAACATAGCACAGAGGTACATAGATTGACAGGTAATAGAGGTATAGGTATCAATTTTCTTGTCGATCATGAAGAAGAGTCAATAGAGAGAAAGTTAGAAGTAGTTCCACTCCTTTGATTTTCACATAGTTCTAAAATGGCAAAGAAGATTAAAAAAAAAAAAAAAACAACAGAAACAGATGAAATAAGTTCCAAGTTCTAACAAAATGAGAAAAGAGATGGGAGAAGGAGGTAGTAGGGGAAGTCTGATGAAGAGAAGCCTTAGGGTGGGAGGTGGACTTTTTCTGGACACTTCAGAAAATTTCAGAGTCCACTTGTTATCAGAAGGCCCCTGATTATTAATATGATGTGTTCCGTTTTTATTTGAGTCATTTCACTGAAGCTTTATTTTAGACTGTTCAGTGTTCAGTTCCAAGGAAACAGGGCAGATATCTCACTAAGGTCAAGCCCGATCCTCCTTTGGCTGTTTCGGGAATCTCCAAAAACGGGGAAAGGTTGCCAAATACCGATGGCCGTTGTCTGGCAACAACTTAATCCCCATAGGAATCCCTATAGGTCCTCGAAGAACAGGACTCTTCAAAGCAGTAGTCAACAAAATACAAGCTGGTAGAATTGGGTTATGAATAGAAATCTAGGAAGAACTAAAATTAGATGATGAATAGACACCGGAAGAAGAAAATGGAACGTGAAGAGGTTAATTTATTATCTTCTTTTTTTCGAGAGAAGAAGTTATGATGAGGAGGAGGAGGAGGAGGGAAAGGAGGAGGAGGAGGGAGAGGGAGCGGAAGAAAAGTTTTGAAAAGTCTATTAGCTTCATTTATCATATGAGAGCTTAATACATAAATCCCCTTGGTTCTTTTTCTTTTCGATTACCCAAAATCTGTGCCTTTATCTTCTTAGCGATTCCCCAAATTAAAAGTTCTAAAGATTATCATTCTGCTAATATTAGGTTTGAGACATTGGGCGATGTTTTTGAGCAAGAGGGTGGCTCTTTCGAGATTTGAAGCAGCTTCACTAATTCTTATAAATTGACCTCTTACTCACCTACCTGTCATCGTCTCTAAAAAAACCTTAGCAGTTGTACAGTGGCGTAAAATCCCCTTACCCAAAATCTGTGCCTTTATCTTCTTAGCGATTCCCCAAATTAAAAGTTCTAAAGATTATCATTCTGCTAATATTAGGTTTGAGATATTGGACGATGTCTTTGAGCAAGAGGGTGGCTCTTTCGAGATTTGAAGCAGCTTCACTAATTCTTCTAAATTGACCTCTTACTCACCTACCCGTCATCTTCACTAAAAAATCTGGTGTGAACATCACACGACTTTCCTTATCCTATTGAATGATGCTTATTTGAGTGTTCTTATAGGATAAGGAAAGTGTTCCTATAGGATAAGGAAAGTAAAAACCTTAGCAGTTGTACAGTGGCGTAAAATCCCTATCTATTATTATTTATGTAAACTAAATCAGATTCCTGAACAACTTGAAATCATTAATACGTATCACGGGATAACTGTTCAAGGATGAAGGACATTCATGGATTTCATGGACATTTTCGGGGAGAACGATCTATGGTCCATTATGTTAAAGCACCTGCGAGAGAGAGAGAGAGAGAGAGAGAGAGAGAGACATTCGTGAAGGTCAGACGTCAAGGATCAAGCATCCATATTGGGCTAAAGAGTTTTTTTAGAGAACTTTCGCCTCCAATAGAAATATGTATTTAGAAATCCTTGATAAGACTTCTGTGTCGAGGAGAGAGAGAGAGAGAGAGAGAGAGAGAGACATTCGTGAAGGTCAGACGTCAAGGATCAAGCATCCATATTGGGCTAAAGAGTTTTTTAAAGAACTTTCGCCTCCAATAGAAATTTAGAAATTCTTGATAAAACCTCTGTGTCGAATTGTTTTCAACTTTCGTTTTAACATTCACAATGCGTTGGCGTTGTTCCATTTATTTTCCCGATGCAGATAATGTGTCCTTGAAACAATAACTTCCATTATGAACAATAAACAAAGAGCAATTTGTTAAACGCTAAGTGAAAACTTTCGCCGTCACGAAAGCTCTTCTTCATAAAATGCTTCGCTGAGGGCAGGGACGGATATTAGGGACACAGATAAAAAGATAACAGATGGAACTAGTATAGCTCGCTATACTGTGGTAATAGAAAGTAAAAAGAGAGGGACTGAGTCGTACCTGAGAGGAGAAAAGAGAGAAAGACATCCACAAAGTTGATGGGAAGATTCATGCCCAGGGCATCAGGGTTTAAACTCAGATTAACTCTTAGATTATTATGTAATCTGATTAGTCAATTTTTTCTAATAAAAATTTTGAGACAGTCAGATTGGTTCATCCTTTACTCTTAGACCGAGTTTAAACCCAGATTGTGGCCTCGGCCATCAATAGCAAAGGTAGAAGGCAGAAAATGGATGAGAGTGGCACAAGATGGAGAATGTGGCACAAGAAAGAGAAATGCTATCTGCGATCTGCGACCATGTTGAAACTGCAGATCCATATATACAAGTGGTGTTTTACAGGACTTGATTACGCCAATATTTTTGCTGGTGTTTGTAGCCATTCCTAAATCATTCTCTTCAGAAGACTGAGCAGCACGTAGAATTCACTAAATATCTCCCTTGTTTTAATCCTACATCAGTGTCCACTGTTAGGGTCAGCTCTCCTTGTTCGCAGGGTCAGCTCTCTCTTCTATTTTGGGTGTCAGCTTCTGATAGTCCACTTTCTTCTGCGGCGATAATTCTGGAAATCTGGGAGAGACAAAAAGCTGTGCTTTTGGACATGAGTGTAAGGAGTAGTCGAGTGATTGAGTAAGTTGACTTACTGCATTATTTTCCATGAAGTCAAAGGTAGGGGCCATAGAGACCTACGTATCGAGAATCTGACGTACAAGATCTGCCGGTCTTCTTTTAACGTGCCCGAACCATCTCAGCTGCTTTTCTTCTAACTTTTCTTCAATCGCTCTAACTCCAAAGCTTCCTCTGATGTAGATATTCTTAATCCTGTCCTTTAACGTGACTCCTGCTGATATTCTGGTTTCTGTTGTAGGTACTCGATTTGTTGCCATACGTTTTGTACATTGTCCAACATTCACTTCCATAGAGTACGCCCGCCCAGGAAGAGATGAAGATAGCTGCCATCGAAGGTAATCCAACTCACCCGTCATATTGAAAGTTGAAAGGCACTTTGGGCTTTTACGCCAGAGCTGGTGCATAAAATACGTCCAGGTACGGTCCAACAGGGGTGACTTTAGAGGAGAAAAAGTAATAGTGGGAAATGTCTGAAGGTTTGTTTCCTTCTGCGACTTTTTCTTCTATGAATGCACCTCGTCCAACATAAAGTTAATAGAGTAACTAACAAAGTTACACAACATAAAGTTGGGGGTGGAATTCTGTATCATCTGGTTAGAAACATAGAAACAGTCGTATTGTAAGCTTTTAACCGCTCATAATCACTTCTACAGAGGAGAGTTAAGCTAACCCGGAAGAACAATCATTAAGGTGTGTCCAAACATAGTCGGCCGTCGCGTCGATCGATTCACAATAAATTCACATCAATCGATGCCCGTCCACTATGTGTGGACACACCTTTACACTTACTTTGTTTTTCTCTTTCACAGTCGAAGGCAATCCTCTGCACCCGTCCTTCGTGATTTCTTCTTCATAAAATGCTTCGCTGAGGGCAGGGACGGATATTAGGGACACAGATAAAAAGATAACAGATGGAACTAGTATAGCTCGCTGTACTGTGGTAATAGAAAGTAAAAAGAGAGGGACTGAGTCGTACCCGAGAGGAGAAAAGAGAGGAAGACATCCACAAACTTGATGGGAAAATTCATGAACAGGGCATCAGGGTTTAAACTCAGATTAACTCTTAGATTATTATGTAATCTGATTAGTCAATTTTTTCTAATAAAAATTTGGAGACAGTCAGATTGGTTAATATTTTACTCTTAGACCGAGTTTAAACCCAGATTGTGGCCTCGGCCATCAATAGCAAAGGTAGAAGGCAGAAAATGGATGAGAGTGGCACAAGATGGAGAATGTGGCACAAGAAGGAGAAATGCTAGCTGCGATCTGCAACCATGTTGAAACTGCAGATCCATACAAGTGGTGTTTTACAGGACTTGATTACGCCAATATCTTTGCTGGTGTTTGTAGCCATTCCTAAATCAGTCTTTTCAGAAGACTGAGCAGCACGTAGAATTCACTATATATCTCCCTTGCTTTAATCCTACATCAGTGTCCACTGTTAGGGTCAGCTCTTCTTGTTCGCAGGTGATAAACTCTTCTATTTTGGGTGTCAGCTTCTGATAGTTCACTTTCTTCTAGTCTTTTCTTCTGTTGCCGCCACCAGGTGTACTTGGGCCTTCCTCTTGTATGTTTTCTTGGTAGATTTATACTTAGAGCTTTGTTGACCATATGATCTGCCGGTCTTCTTTTAACGTGCCCGAACCATCTCAGCTGCTTTTCTTCTATCTTTTCTTCAATCGCTCTACTCCAAAGCTTCCTCTGATGTAGATACTCTTAATCCTGTCCTTTAACGTGACTCCTGCTGACATTCTCAACATTCTGGTTTCTGTTGTACTCAATTTGTTACCATACGTTTTGTACATTGTCCAACATTCACTTTCACAGAGTAGCGAGTAGCGCTGGTCTTACTACGCTTTTGTAGCACGTAGAATTCACTACTCGCATAAAACTTAAAACATCATTTCCAGCCCTGGTAAGTCAGCACAAGATAGAAATATGTTCGCTGTGTCACCAAATTATCATCAGTAGCTATTCAAGAGTCATTACAGTAAGTTCAAAAGCGCCGCGCTGTGTAGCTGTTCTTTCAGTGAAGTCGGATTTTCTCATTTCGATAGGTCTGAAAATGGGACGAAAAGAAGTCTCGTTATTTCGAGGAGAATACTGGCCACTATTTTGGAAGCTACAAATTTGGGGTGACAATTTGGCTCGAAGGATTTCATCGGCCGTTTATCAAAAGGGGCTTCTGTTTTGAAGCTCAAAGTGTAATAGGTGCAACCTGACGCAGAATTCCGCGTCATGGATTGGCTATCACCGCATCCGTCACGCGATCTGGTGGACCCGGAAGAAACTGGACAAGAAGACGGTGGCGCCAACTCGGTCGAAGCGTGGCGTGCCCACTTCGAGGAAAAACGAAAAGAGCGCGAAGAGAAACGACAGTACCCGAAGGCACCCTTCTGGGTTCTCGAACCGAAAACAGCACCCAAGGTTGGTAATGGGAAAACTAGACTTGAGTTTTGAGTTGCTGAAATGGTTGTAGATAGGTTTAGGACGATAAAATATGTGATGGGTCCAACAAACTAGGCATTGCACCATGTCTTTTCGCTGGATTTTGAAATCTAAAGGTGTGTCCATACATAGTCGACCGACCGTCAATCGATATCAACTGAACCATCCACACTGCCTCGATAGCATAGATTCACCTCGTCGATCGACGGCCGGTCTACTATGTTTGGATACACTTAAGCAGCCCCTCACGTTGTAGTTATCAGACATTTACTTTACGGAGGAGGATTTTACCGGAAAACTACTGAATTCTAACTCTTCTCTACCTTTTTCCCAAGGTTCAATTCAGCGTGGAGAACAGTGTAGAGAAAGTGAGCGACGTATTTCTCAGAGCTCACTCACTGTTTTGGGATGAAATCAGAGAGAATTTCTACTTCGTGGACGAGATCAATAGGACGATAATTCGCTATACGCCCGCCCAGGAAGAGATGAAGATAGCTGCCATCGAAGGTAATCCAACTCACCCGTCATATTGAAAGTTGAAAGGCACTTTGGGCCTTTACGCTAGAGCTGGTGCATAAAATACGTCCAGGTTGGGTCCAACAGGGGTGGCTTTAGAGGAGAAAAAGTAATAGTGGGAAATGTCTGAAGGTTTCAGTGGTCGCTATCTCGACAATTCTTTGAAGTAGGTAGGTATGTACATCAGATGCTTCATCTATCGAAGTGTCGTATTTCAAAGGAGCGAAAAAAGAAGAAGATATTTCAGCCATTTCGACGTGGATATTGATAAAAGATCTTGCCGACATCGACATGCCGACTGTTTTGTCAACAAAGTTGAACAACAATTCGAATTAAATTGTATTCAGCTTTTGTTACCTAAGCACTAAATGAAATCGGGATAGTGGTAAAGTAAAAGAAGTTTAACAATGGATGACTGTACTGATTCACAACACCGTCAAGTGATGAAATGCTCTCACTGATACCGATTTACATATCTAAATTTGATACCATACCTATGTATCTACCGATTTACATAATATCTACACTTCTACCTATTAAGGAGCGCGGTAGCGCTCCGCCCCGCCAAGTCAAGAAAGTTTGACCGTTTTAGATACCGACAAAGCCAGGCTAGTTGGCTTGGAGGGTAGCGCGTCTCCCTTGTAATAAGCGCTGGGTTGAGGGTTCGATTCCCGCCCGGGGAGGATTTTATCCTATACAGATAAGGTTCGTCCTCGGAACGACTGGATTTCTTCTATCCTGTCTTTCTGACCTCTTTTCCCTTTCGGGACGAGTTATCTAATACCTATATAAAAATGAATATTTGTTTGTGTGTTCGAACTTTTTTTTTCCTTTAGGCGCCTTAACACTGATAAATGACAGGTCGTTCGCGCCGATTCCACACTGCTATTATATTTTGGTATAAAGGCTCAGTTTTTTCAAGTAGGATATAAGGGAGTCGACGCTCTCGACGTCATCTGTCAGAGCAGGAGGTGTAGGAAGAGAGGCTCGGATATGACCGTGAAGGGCGCAGGTGAGGATGTGCTGTACAGAAAGTATCTCGCCAGCAGTGAGCACAGTCTGTACAAAGTGGAATGGAACGGGAAGAAGAACAAGGTCAGTTTCTCTTGGAGGGTTTCAGCAGTCATCCAATATGTAAAAATGAATATTTGTGTGTGTGTTTGTTGTTTGTTCGAACTTTATGCCTGGCCAAACCGCTCATCCGATTGCTATGAAACTTTGTCAACTTATTGCTTGCACTCCCGTGAACGTTATAGGCTATTTTCCGGTTTGTTTTTGTTGGGCTACGCCGAGCAAGACCACTAAATGGATGAGTGACATGAACGGCCATGCCTTAAGGATTTACTAGCAGAAATCTGGAGCGAAGCGACGGATTTCGGCTAGTAATATATAAGTTTTTGATCAACTTGATCTGTAAAATATTTAGGTATACCCTTTGGTTCTCCTTTTCAAGGTCAGTTTTGTGCAAAAGATCCAACAGGACAACGATGAGAAGATCAACTATGGAAAGGCAGATCCGATTGGCAGAGTGGTGATTGGATCGCAGGTGGCGGATCCACATCCTGTGGATGGGGAGGAGTATGTCCAAATCAGAGGCTATGTTAAAGTGTACGAAGCGCCGAAGAAGTTCACAAACGTGTTCCATGTTCAAATGGAGAAATGCACAGGTAGGTTTGTACCTAGTGTGACGCAGGTTAGACCGCGGGAGTAAAGGGACTTTTCAGTCTCATTCTGACAGGATAAACAAGGTATATTCTATTCTATTCTTTCTTCCAGGTTTAGCCTTCAACTGGAGTGCGTCCCATTTGTACGTGATCAATGCTGTCCAGGACGAGATTCACGTGTTTGGCTACAACATTTATGAGGGCAAGTTGGAAACCAAGTTGGAGAGTATCTTGTGGAGCAAACTGGCGGGCGTTAAAGGATCGCCGCATTGTCTGACGTGCGACATTCATGACAATCTGTGGGTAGGGTGCTCAAAAAGTGGTAAGTTGCTAGGTTGACATAGCGTTGTACCTATTTTGTACTTGGAAAGCTTAGTTTTTGTATGGAGGAGGAACCTAGAGAATATGAAGGGCTGTGAGGTAAAATCCTGGCGAAGAAGGGAATAGGTCCTGTATAGAAAAGTGGTAAGTTGCTAGGTTGACATAGCGTTGTACCTATTTTGTACTTGGAAAGCTTAGTTTTTGTATGGAGGAGGAACCTAGAGATGAAGGGCTGTGAGGTAAAATCCTAGCGAAGAAGGGAATAGGTCCTGTATAAGTCCCAACGAGTATACCTATTAGAATGTCAGCTTAGCACCGGATCGGAGGATGAAGGTTTTATAAAGCCCAATTTATGGCCTTGTAATAATAATAGTGCTTATTTATATTTAAGTTGAAAGTCCAGAAGAGGTTAGGTAGTAGTAGTAATAATAATAGTGCTTATTTATACTGCTCGCATAGGACTGAAAAGTCCCTTTACTCCAGCAGTAGGCTACTACTATTATTGTGGTCAAATTCTCAAATTATATTGAGGATAAAATTCCATACCTCGGCTGGGATTGAACCTACGCCCTCCTGTTTACCAGGCGAGCGCCTTGACCACTACACCACCGAGGCAGGTTGTAAGTCAAAAGTGTTATCCCTAAGGCCAGCCACTCACTATCAGGTGTCAATGTTAGTTATACCTGATCAGGTGTACCTGTCAGGTCTACCTGATAGTGAGTGGCTGGCCTAACATATGTATCACTTTAGACTTGTGTCTTGGGAATTGTCCTCTTGTATTTGTATTTAGGTACTTGATATCATCAAATAAAGAAAATAAAATAATATACCTACATTAAACAAACACTTTACGTGCATAACATCTCTCGATTGCAGCCCAAATCATCGCCCTGGACCCGGTAGACAAGTCGATCCTGCGCACAATTTCCCTGGAGAACAATTGCGTTGACGTCACAAGCATTGTGTTCGGACACAGCAACCGGGATGTTCTCTACGTCACGACGGTAAACTCGACCACGGGTGCTGAAGAGGCGTTCGATGAGGATTACGCGAAACGAATCACCGATTCGGGCGGACTCGGGCTCAGCTCGCTACTTCGGGTTTGGAATGTGAACGCGCGGGCTTTGGCGGATTATCGGGCCCGATTCTTCTGATATCCGCGAAAGTGGATGGGTGATGATGGGTCCTCAAATTTTTATTCAGATACTTGGTTTTGTACATACTTTTGTGATTTTTATGAGTGAATATGAGCCATTCACCGATTCGGGCGGACTCGGGCTCAGCTCGCTACTTCGGGTTTGGAATGTGAACGCGCGGGCTTTGGCGGATTATCGGGCCCGATTGTTCTGATATCCGCGAAAGTTGATGTGTCGGGATGGGTAATGATGGGACCTCAAATTTTTATTCAGATACCTGGTTTTTTACATACTTTTGTGATTTTCATGAGTGAATATGAGCCACTTTCCTGAATTTGGTAAGGGTCCCTTAAAGCAAAATGAGGTTGAGTTGTCTAGATGTAGGTTTGCCAGGTTTGGCTCTTAGCCAAGAATTCTGCTAGATGACGACAAAACACCTCTATCAGACAGCGAAAGCTCGAACGTCAATTATTTCCGCAATATTTCTCGAACAAAAGAGGTAAAAGGAGTAAAAAAAAGTCCGATAGAGCCACTTTCCTGAATTTGGTAAGGGTCCCTTAAAGCAAAATGAGGTTGAGTTGTCTAGATGTAGGTTTGCCAGGTTTGGCTCTTAGCTAAGAATTCTGCTAGATGACGACAAAACACCTCTATCAGACGAAAGCTCGAACGTCAATTATTTCCGCAATATTTCTCGAACAGAAGAGGTAAAAGGAGTAAAAAAAGTCCGATAGAAAAAAATAGGAGACGGAAAAAATGGAAACATGTCCAGAATGTATTGACGCAATCCTTTGAATAATTTTGGCTGAAAAGTATACATTTTATGTACCTAACTAAATTGATGCTGCATCAACATGAATTTGTCTAATGTCACAATACTCGTAGGTATAATGATTCTTTGCCTCACATTGTCAACCAGAATTGTTAGCTTTTTGTTGCCATTGTTAATATAGAGTAGGGTTTAGTACAGATAGGAGCAAGGCTTTAACTCTCAAGTAGTGAAATCAGTACCTATGTACCTATACTTACCTCTTCCGATTGTTCTCATTTCAGACGTCTTGGTGTCCCGAGTTACCGTCAAATAATTTTGTCTCGTTACCGTCAGGGTGGCCGATAAAAACACAAAGGACTCGATCTTTTTTGCCCTTTACGTGATCAATTTTACAATATTTTCATTTTTTATTTCTTCCTCCTCCTCCTCCTCCTTCTTGTTCATCTTACCTCTTTCTCCTGCTTCTTTTTCTTCTTGTTGGTCCCCTTCTCCTCCTCTTCCATCTACTTCTTCCTCCTCCTCCTTCGTATTCTTCTTGTTGTTCCCCTTCTTTTCCTCCTCCTCCTCTTTTCTTCTTCTTCTCTTTCTCTGCTCCTCATTTCTTCCCCGTCCTTTTTCTTCTTATTCTCCTACTTCGGCCGATAAAAACACAAAGGACTCGATCTTTTTTGCCCTTTACGTGATCAATTTTACAATTTTCATTTTTTATTTCTTCCTCCTCCTCTTTCTTGTTCATCTTACCTTTTTCTCCTGCTTCTTTTTCTTCTTGTTGGTCCCCTTCTCCTCCTCTTCCATCCAAGTACTTCTTCCTCCTCCTCCTCCTCCTCCTTCGTATTCTTCTTGTTGTTCCCCTTCTTTTCCTCCTCCTCTTTTCTTCTTCTTCTCTTTCTCTGCTCCTCATTTCTTCCCCGTCCTTTTTCTTCTTATTCTCCTCCTTCTCTTATTCTTCTTCTCCTCCTCCTCCTACTCTTCTTCTATGTAGAGCTTTTTCAATTTCGTTATTATTATTTCCAATTTTTTTTCTCTCTGCTGATTGCATCTTCAATTGTCACACTGGACAGGCCAACATTTTTCCGTTCCACTTCATTGGGCTTTTGTAAAAGCTCTTGCGGCGATAATTCTGGAAATCTGGGAGAGACAAAAAGCTGTGCTTTTGGACATGAGTGTAAGGAGTAGTCGAGTGATTGAGTAAGTTGGCTTACTGCATTATTTTCCATGAAGTCAAAGGTAG
>NW_007377476.1:276880-285713 GCF_000475195.1 Diaphorina citri | reverse complement strand
TATTATTATCATTGTTATTATTATTATATTCTTCCTTTTATCTTAACTATAGATAGGTACCTACATACATAAGTAAGTAGTACCTATAGAGGTAAAAAAAAAATCTACAGCAAGGTTTGTGTAAATAACCTAGTCAGAGATGTATGTATAGGTAGATATTACAAAGCAATTTTCAGGTTCAGCAATTTCCACAATGCCTCCTTATACCTACTTTGTTCTGTTCAAATATTGAAATTAAAATAAAGAAAGAAAGATGCTTAGGTCATATCAGGAGGCTTGTCCGCCTTTTTTTTCACGGGGATTTCAACCAGCTCCTCAGTTGGCCTGACGATCGCAAGTCCAGATAGGATCCACAAACAGGTCACCGGGCGTCGATCGATGTCGACTGAACCGTCCACACTGCCTCGACAACATAGTGTGGACATACCCAGTCGACTATGTTTAGTCGGCCTTTAGGCCGTGGCACGAGAGAGAGAGAGAGAGAGAGAGAGAAAGAGAGAGAGAAAGAGAGAGAGAGAGAGAGAGAGAGAGAGAGAGAGAGAGAGAGAACCTAAATTTCATACCTAGTAAGGTATTCGGTACAAAAAAGGAAAATCATAAAAGTAAATTTATACTTACCTAACATAAAATTATAAATACAATAATTCCTATCCAATAAATACCTACCCCCTCCTAACCCATACGCATGCCTCAGTATGATATGTAAATAACTTTTCACCTAAAAGGCTTTATAATCACATTAAGGGCTACCTACTCGGAGAAACTTCATTACGGCCAGTTTAATTGAATAAAGCTCTTGATATTACTTAACCGTCTACTCCTTTCAGTGGATGTGAAACACTGAGTGGAGGAGTGATGTGGACATGGAAAAAGGTTTCTTCCTTTCATATTCCCGTTTGTTTGTTTTTTTTTTCTCAGTTCTGTTAAACGTATTATTAACATACTAGGTACCTATAGAATCTATAGATATTTGATCTGTTCTGCCTGGTACACTGGTACATTTTTTTTTTTTTTTTTTTTTTTTTTTTTTTTTTTTTTTTTTTTTTTTTCTCAGTTCTGTTAAATGTATTATTAACATACTAGGTACCTATGGAATCTATAGATATTTGATCTGTTCTGCTTGGTACACTGGTACACTAGCTAGGTGCTGGTACACTAGCTAAGGTGCTGGTACACTGGTACACTAGATAGGTGCTGTGCTGCTAGGTGCTGGGTGCTGGTGCACTGGCTAGGTGCTGGTACACTAGCTAGGTGCTGGTACACTACCTAGGTGCTGGTACACTAGCTAGGTGCTGGTACATTAGCTAGGTGCTGGTACACTAGCTAGGTGGGTGCTGGTACACTAGCTAGGTGCTGGTACACTAGCTAGGTGCTGGTACATTAGCTAGGATTAGGATCTAGGATTTATTGCGATTCGATCGTACGAATAAGCGTCCTTTTTTATTTGTATTTATTAAAGTGTTCCAACATTCGATTAGAATGTTATAGGTACATAATTATACACAATGTAGTGGGGTTTGGGTACCTTATAAGCGTTCTTACAGGACGTGAAACTGTGAACTTCTGTGAGAAGTTTTGGCTAGATTCATTTTGAAATTGAACTAAACCTCAATTCAGTTAGCAGACTTTTTAGGAGTGTAAAATTTTTCGTGTCAGCTTTGTCCCGAAAAATAGAGGGAACCAATCTATAGTAGGTAAGTAAAGTGTTCCATACAAATTGCACAGATTTTATTCCATTACAATATGGAGAAACAGTCATTTATTTGCCAGCCTAGTTAGCTTAGTTGGTAGTGCGTCTGCCTTGTAAGCGCCAGGCCGCGGGTTCGATTCTCGCCCGGGGCGGATTTTATCCTGATGGTATAATGTTCGTCCTCGGAACGGCTGGCTTTCTCCTATCCTGTCTTCCTTCTCTCTTCGATTTCGGGGCGACAAGACCATAGCAGTTACAGTTCCCTCTGTCTAACCTCATAAAAAAGTCATTTATTTATTGATGAACTGTTTAAAACCGTGCCTCTGGGGTGCGTTGGTCAACGCGTTGGACTTCGGATCTGGAGATTGGTGGTTCAAGTTCAAATCCAGTCATAAAATTTATCTGCGTGTCAAAATTGGGAAACGATATTTGTGACAAGCATTAAAGTAACCTTTTCGTAGCAATTTTCCATTGACGCGACTTCTGAAGAAGTAATGTTGTTTTCGTCACTTCTTCCAGTACAAGTACCATGGCTCTCAGAATGAACCGCTTCCTGAAACGCCTTCTCCAGTTCTCGTAGGTATTCTTGGGACTTGGCCCACTTAGGATATCGTCACTTTAGAAAGAAATTTTCATATTAAACATTTTTCAAATTTCAAAAGATCAAAAGGATTAAATAAATAAATGCCCTAGGTAATTTAATTTTTCGAATTCCCATAATTTTTTGGCAAACTGGATTTCAAACTCTAGAAAAAATTTTGGTGGAAATTGGAAAAAATATTCATAGATTTGATAGGCTCTTTTGTATCCGAAGTCACGATATTTTTACTGGGGAACTTATGATAATGGATAATCAGCACGAAATTCGGACCTATTAACACCGATATATACCTACGTACCTGATGACTATGACAGGAACTTATATCTATACATAATAGCTACCTAATTACATTAATCTATACCTCATTCCGATTAAGAAGCGAGAACTTGGATGTACATAATTAATAATTAATTTTCAATTTCCAAAATTCGTTTCGTAGACATTTTAAATTGATTTCCAAAGTTTCTCACCGTTTTAGACTGTGCGAGCTCGAAATAATTACACACATTATAGGTCACATACGAGTATTTATAATCTATAATAGGTATGGTATAGGTACCTATAGAACCAATTAACTGATGTAGAATTACCTATGTATGGTCCTACATAAGTATAGGTACCTCCTATAAGCTAAAGGTGCTACAGTAAACCAAAAATCAATTTCAAAGGGAATTTATTGTCTTTATTCTTTGCTGATAGGCGTCTGAGAGACGGACCATTACCAGTACTTACTTACCTACTTACTTTCCGTGTCCAGATCATCAATGTCCATCAAATGATATTTTCCCAATGGGATGCCATTCTCGTTAAGAAACAGAAAACAGTAATACCTACTATAGTGTGTCTAGATCAATGTGACAGCAAAAAAATAGACATTGTTGCCAAACATGTCACATGTGCAATGGTAGAGAATCTCTAAAAGGGGAAGCTATATTGCATAGTGCTTCCTCCGACAGTGAAACAAAGTCAGGTAAGGCGATATCCACCTTACCTGTTCTGGAATCCAACCTCTGAACTTAGAGCTACCTCTGCATTTTAGAAGAGAGAGTTTATCAAAAATAGACCTTTACCTGAATTGCAACAATGTAAGGATTTCCTGCAATCTGATTGGTTCCTTCATTTTGGGTTGATGACTCATTGCTGTCACATTGATCTGGATGAACTATAAGTACTTGGAGACTATGACCGAACAGTCTCGATCATGCTTAGGCTGCTAAAGAGACCTCTAGTCTCTTTACTTTATCTTTGTCACTTTGTCAATAAGTTGTGAGTCATAAGTCTTTACTTTATCTTTGTCACTTTGTCATAAGTTGTGAGTCATAAGTCTTTACTTTATCTTTGTCACTTTGTCATAAGTTGTGAGATCATAGACTTTCAGGTAAGTAGTAGGTAATTACTTTATCTTTGTCACTTTGTCATAAGTTGTGAGATCATAGACTTTCAGGTAAGTAGTAGGTAATAGTGGTTCTGTGAACTGTAGATCTCACTCAGATTCTTTTGCCTAAGCTGAGACTTTGCCTAAATGGGTGACCCTACGTAATACACCATCATGTATCAAAACAAAAATAAAAGTAAAAGTATCTACACGTCTTTTGTAGGTACCTATCTAGGTATATCTAAAAAAAAAGGTGACAGTTTTTTTTTTTTTTTTTTTTTTTTTTTTAATACCCATTAACCTGTCAATTACTCTAAAGAATAAAATTGAAGAAGATTTGATTTTGAACTTAAAAAAAAAAACATTGGATTTACTAAGAATGGGATTATTTTTGTAGATAGAACAGAAGGGTATACAAGGGTCATAAATGCGGTAATTTATCTATTACGAATGTTCAAAAGTTTGAGACCAAAATTGGACCTGGGACAACAAATTTCAAGAATCGACGTGTTGATTTAAGGAACTCAAAATTTCAAAGTTCATCAAAATCGGACCAGGCAATCGGCGAGTTATTAGCTAGACTTGCCAAATATCCAAAATGTCCGAATTCGGGACGCGAATCCGCGAACATAATTGCCAAATCCGCGAACAAAATCGCCAAATCCGCGACCATAATCGCCAAATCCGCGAACATAATCGCGAAATCCGCGAACATAATCGCCGAAATCCGCGAACATAAATCGCGAATCCGCGAAATAATCGCGAAACCCGCCGAACAAATCGCCAATCCGCGGACCATAATCGCCAAATCCGCGAACATAATCGCGAAATCCGCGAACATAATCGCGAAACCCGCGAAACATAATCGCGAAATCCGCGAACAAATCGCGAAATCCGCGAACATAATCGCGAAATCCGCGAAACATAATCGCGAAATCCGCGAAACATAATCGCGGAAATCCGCGAAACATAATCGCGAAATCCGCGAAAATAATCGCCAAATCCGCGAACATAATCGCCAAATCCGCGAACAAAATCGCGAAATCCGCGAACATAATCGCCAAAATCCGCGAACATAATCGCGAAATCCGCGAACATAATCGCGAAATCCGCGAACATAATCGCGAAATCCGGCGAACATAATCGCGAAATCCGCGAACGCGAAATCCCGAACATATCGCGAAATCCGCGAAACATAATCGCCAAATCCCGCGAACAAAATCGCCAAATCCGCGAACATAATCGCCAAATCCGCGAACAAAATCGCGAAATCCGCGAACATAAAATCGCCAAATCCGCGAACATGATCGCGAAATCACATAGGTACGATATGTACATAGGTAGATTAGGTGATTACCTATTATTAAATACAGATAAACAAAATACAGTCGAACCTGGATAAACGAGAATCCAAGGGACCAGCTCATTTTTTCGTTTAAGGCGGTTTAATACAACATTTTCTCGTTTATAAAGGTTTAGCAAAGTGGAAGAGCAAACTGATGAAAGCATGACAAATTTAAACAAGTTAAGAACAAATTCTGATTTATAGAGGTACCTAATTTTGAAGTTAAAAAACGCGTCCCGAACTTTTTCTGGGACAAAAACGAAAATTCGGGACAAAACGCCCCAAAATGAAAAACTGAACGGGACGCCGGGACACCCCCTGAAATTCGGGACTGTCCCGGCCAATTCGGGACGTTTGGCAAGCCTAGTTATAGCGGAACAAACACACAAAAAAGTCACAAAGATCTAAACCAAATGCAAAATGGTCGAGTTAAAACATAGACCTTCACTTCGTTCGGTCAAGAAAGTTTTGGCAAGTCCGCTAGTACAGAGTTTTACAGTTATATTAGACCAAAACATGAAATTCAGAATGAAAACATTCTATTCTAGGGGTCGCCAACCTTTTATGGGTCGCGAGCTACTCAGCTGACTAGGAGACCCTTGGCGAACTACATTTGAATCTAGGAACCAAAATTTTACGTCGTACATTTTTGGTTCTATTAGACCAAAACATGAAATTCAGAATGAAAACATTCTATTCTAGGGGTCGCCAACCTTTTATGGGTCGCGAGCTACTCAGCTGACTGGAATCTAATAGGAACCAAAAATTTACGTCGTACATTTTTGGTTCCCATAAGCCATAAGGGTTGCTCTCAACTTGTGTGACTGTCTGCGAGCTACCAGAAAAGGTAGCTCGCGATCACTGTTCTATTCCATTCCTCCTCAACAGGTGAGGCCTGCCTTCTTGTTCGTTGTGACTTTACCATTCAGTTGAACACTTCCTCCTCCCCACACGGCTACTCCTGCATCCAATATCAGCTGTCTATCGGTTCCAAGATTTACAACAAGGCCAAGTGTGCCTATGCGCCGTCTTCATTTTACGATCCTTGCGAGAACATTGTCAAAACCATCATGCTCCCTACTCATATGCAGAACTGTCAGATTTGCTTTAATGATGGCTGTAATGCCTTTGCAAAGCCATCAGCGTCCATGGGTGTCCTCCTGGCGTTGATAGGATTAGGACTTTTAGCCTGCCTGTTCGCCCTTTGTATTGGGGCTCGCAACAAGTACTTCTGTGAGGTGTGCAAGGCCTGAGAGATGTTGAAGAAGTATAGCTGACCAATGACGATTGACATCTTTGATATGTTTCCTCACCATTGGAGGGGACGATGAGGTTAATAAAACACTGATACCTATTCATCGTCTAATCATTCATGGTTTGAAATGTTAAATTTCAGTTTTTGTAAAATGAGTTCGAGAAACTTTGATGAAAACCAATATTGTTGGAGCCTCCCCCCCCCTTCTTACCCTTGGATGTGGCTCTTTGCTCTCTTCTTTGCCCATAGCTGAGATACTTTGCCCATAGGATGGGATATTTTGAGAAGGTACCTACTTTTGTGTTGGATCGAAATTTTACGAGTAATGTACCTACAGATCTACTTAGGTACCCATCTAGTTTCTAATTAGCACTCTTTTTTTCTGAGCTCATACCAAATGCAATATACGATAATTTCATAATTAATTATTTATGTACTTACCTACCTAATACCTTGCTGTTGTTGTTGTTGTTGTTGTTGTTGTTGTTGTTGTTGTTGTTGTTGTTGTTGTTGTTGTTGTTGTTGTTGTTGTTGTTAGTGACCTTGTTCTTCTTCCCGTTCCATTCCACTTTGTACAGACTGTGCTCACTGCCGATTAGGTACTCGTAGTTCTTCGCCACAATGGGGATCACGAAGGACGGGTGCAGAGGATTGCCTTCGACTGTGAAAGAGAAAAATAAAGCAAGTTTAAAGGTGAGTCCAAACACATAGTCGACGGCCATCGATTGATGTGAATTTATTGTGAATCGATGGACGCGACGGCCGGTCGACTATGTTTGGACACACCTTAATGATAGTTCTTCCGGGTCAGCTTAACTGTCCTCTGTAGAAGTGATTATGAGCGGTTAAAAGCTTACAATACGACTGTTTCCAACCAGATGCTACATAATTCCACCCCTAACTTTATGTCTCTCTCTCTCTCTCTCTCTCTCTCTCTCTCTCTCTCTCTCTCTCTCTCTCTCTCTCTCTCTCTCTCTCTCCTTATTTTCCAAACTTCAGGTCACAACATACCTACCTAATAACTAATTTTAATATATTCAGAGAAGCAGAATAATTTGTACAGAAAAAAAATCATCTTTTTTTTATCTGCAGCAAAAATAAGGTCAGAGAGGTAATATTCGAATTGGAAGGAAAAGAGATCATAACTTTTTTTTATGAATTCATTAAAAAAAAAAAAAAAAAAAAAAAAAAAAAAAAAAAAAAAATGCACTATTCCAACTGACCAAAATATTTTCTTTTCTCCACAGGTTGTGTTCAGGTCTTCAACCAGTATGGTGTATTTGTTTCTTCAGATGAGTTCAGAAATGTGGGATTTTGATATTCACGGAGATTTGTACTTTGAAAAAGCTGTCAATGGATTCCTGGCTGATCTCTTCCAAAAATGGAAGGTATGAACGTAGAGTATGTGGAGATCTTATTTAATCATACAAGATCATCAACAACCACTGGCTGTTAGCCACCGGCTCTTCATAAACTTAAGTAAATAAATTAAAATGAAGTTGTAGAATAGTGACTGACATTGACTTGATCATTTTCTGCACTATGTCTCACTTTTATCCACGAGAAATTTACCATGTAGAGAGGTGCCTACTTAATGTGTATTAAGTTGAATATTGTAAAGCAAGCCATGTTTGATTCCCTTGTATTTTATTTTCAGAAACACGGCAGTAATCATGAAGTGACCATTGTTCTATTCTCAAGAACTTACTACGAAGCTAATAGCTTGGAAGACTTTCCCGAGTTTATGCAAGAATGCCTGCAGAAAGATTACAAGGGTCGCTATTATGAAGATTTCTACAGGTTAGCTCTAAGCCTTTTTATTTTTTTGGGATTTCGAAAAAAAAAAAAAAAATTTTTCAGGGTTAGCTTTAACCTTTTTTTTTTTTTTTTGTTTTGAAAAAAAAAAAAAAAAAAAAAAAAATCATTTCCAGTATCTACAATTCTACATGAACAAAGTACCCACAACCCACATGCAGCACCTAAATATTCCATTATGATTACCTAATCATTAATTTTCAAAGTAGGTATCTATTATATTCTATCAACATGTACAAGAATTTGATTAAACTGCCTAGAATTTAGCCAGCCTAGTTAGCTCGCGGGTTCGATTCTCGCTGGGAGGTAACTTATCCTAGACAGATAAGGTTCGTTCTCGGAACGTTGGCTTTCTCCTATTCTGGCCTCCTATCTTTGATGCTAGAACAATAAGATCTCCTTTGTTACAGTTCTGTTACGATTTTTTAACGATCTGATGGACTTAGGTAAAGAAAAATCATATTTCCGAACATAGAGCGGTGCAAAATTTCCATACTTTATTTTTGCGAGTACCTATGCCTCGATAAATTTCATGGCTTGCCTTGGCCTCGAACCACCAACTTCTAGAAGACTACCGCGCGAACCACTACACCACTGAAGTTGGCTTGAGAAAATCTAGAAGGAAAAGTGTGGGGGGGGGGAGAAAAATGAGATGACAATTTTCCAAAGACAATAGGAAAAAACTGCAGCCCTTTTTTTCTTCCATAAAAAAAAAAAAAAAAAAAAAAAAAAAAAAAAAAATTTTTCCCCTC